>NC_057797.1:18700507-18722761 GCF_018294505.1 Triticum aestivum
CACCAAGGGAGAAGGCCAGCTGCTGCTTTGCCTAGAGGCGCCCCTCCTTGGTGAAAACTAGAGGCTACATATTTTCTCCTGCCCTCACGGCCTCCTCTTTTCTCATTCCATATGCAAAGTATAAATACATTAGCTAACACACCAAGGCAAAACACCCTGCTTCACTCCCTACGCCCACGTCCAGGACGTGGCCAACTACTCTACCAATGCGGACTACATGCAACCTCCATCACCTAATGTTATGCACGTACTAAGGGCATGTACAATGGTTCTATCTTAAGCGTGCCACGTAGGATAAATGATGAGGTGGAGGAGAGAGAAATCATAAGAGAAGGCTTGTCTTATCTTATTTAAGAGAAGACAAGAGATGATCTCTTAGCACAATTTGTCTCACCATGTTTTTAGGAACAACTAATTATTGAAAATAAGGCTAAGAGATGACCCATTGTCGACATGTTTTTTTGTCATCTCTAATTTACATACACTTCTTAAAATAAGACTATCTTATCAACCATTGTACATGCCCTAATCGACTTGACTGAATCACCCATCCATATCCCAACTAACTCATGCATCCACGGCTACGTCAACAAACTGAGCCACGGTTCACCCGGCCCAAACGGGCTTTGCTAGATTCACGTAAAGTTACGTGAACGTTTTACGTAATGGCTGAGGTGGAACAATATTAGTGGATCGGTGCGGGAGCATGAGGCCCACCCCCTTTAAAATAAGGGGGCCCGATAGGTTTAGATAGGAAATTTACCGGAGCAACTAGTTAACGAGCGCTCCCGTCGCAATGATCAACGCCACTTGGCGCGCTCTCAGCCGTTCGCCACGTGTCGCGCTCTGGACACTCCCTTCGGATTTTGTTATTTTATCGCACGCGTTTTCGGCTTTTTAAACGGTTTTTTCGACCTTCTGGTTTTCCCCCGGTCTTTCTAAGCTTTTCGATCAAAAAATATCTCGAAATCCTTTTTTTGCGCGAAAAAAACGAGTTTTCTTTTTTTTTTCTTTCGCGAAAGTCACGGTTTTTCTTCTGCAAGAGGCACGGTTGTGCTTTAGCGAGACCCACGGCCGTGTCTTTCGGAAACGAAAAAAGAACGCGTTTTCTGTTCTTTTTTTTTTCGCGAGAGTCACGGTTTTGCTTCCGCGAGAGGCACGGTTGTGCTTTCACGAGAGTCGCGGCCGTGCCTCTCGGAAAGGGAAAAACAAAACGCGTTTTCTGGTTTTTTCTTTCTTTCGTGAGAGTCACGGTTTTGCTTCCGTGAGAGGCATGGTTGTGCTTTCGCGAAAGTCACGGCCGTGCCTCTAGGAAAGGGAAAAAATACGCGTTTTCTATTTTTTTCCTTTCGCGAGAGTCACGGTTTTACTTTCGTGAGAGGCACGATTGTGCTTTCGCGAGAGGCACGGCCGTCCCTCTCAGAAACGAAAAAAATGTGTTTTCTGTTTTTTTTCCTTCCACAAGACTCACGGTTTTGCTTTCACGAGAGGCACGGTTGTGATTTCGCGAGAGGCATGGGCGTGCCTTTTTCGGAAAGGGAAAAAACGTGCTCCCGGTTCGGTTGTTTTGCCTGGTTTTTTCGTCCGATTTTTTTCCATGAAAAAAAAGTTTGGCAAAACCTATCAACATGGGGTTTAGTTTTGAAGATCTTGACGCGAGGAATCCAATGGTGAAAATGGTTCGATATATGGACGCACGGTTTAAGAGATAAAACATTTTGAATAAACGGATCTACGAAAAAAGGAAAAACTCTCAGGTTGCGACAAGTGGCGCGCTGCATGTGCGCCATTTGTCGCGACCTGAAAAAGTGGAGTATTCTTTGCAACGAGTACTCTTTAATTAGTGATTTCAGAAATTTACGTAGTCTTTCGTAGGTTGTTTACGTAGGTGTAGGATTATTGGGCCCAAACTGATGTTTGTCACGCTTCATCCTCACGCCTTGCCGCTTCACACGCCATCGCCGTATCACACGGTACTATCGGCATCTCACCGTCCTCGCCGCATCGCACGGCACTCTGGCATCTCGCCTTGCTCGCCGCTTCACACGATGTCTCCGGCAGCTCCCCTTGCACACCTCCGGCCGACGACTTGCCAGCCGTATAAACATCGCACGTACACCTTTTGGGCTACAATAAGCCGCACCTAAAATCACCTAGCTACATGCAGTACGAAATTAAACATGCAGATAACTAAATCAAGATTAAAGCTAACAGATCTCATATAAAGAAAGCAACGGTCTTTGTTTCACAGACTAGCAACCCCCAGACCTAAACCACACCCAAAAGCAAGCACATGCTTCAGTCTTCAAATGTGAGATGACTTGGATACTTGGCTAGCTAATATACTCCAAATATACAAGCAACCTTTTGTATTTGAAAAATTGAAAAAAGTATTATTTGAAACCTTTTTTAAGCTATAAAACAACAGGACTTCATATTTTTTGCGTCCTGGTTCGGTTTTTTTTCGTGAAAAAAAAGTTCGACAGAAGCTATCAACATGGGATCTAGTTTTGAAGATCTCGACGCGAGGAATTCAATGGTGAAAGCGGTTTGAGATTTGGACGCACGGTTTAAGAGATAAAAACGTTTTGAATAAACGGATCTACGAAACATGGAAAACTCCCGGGTTGCGACAAGTGGTGCACATGCAGCGCTCCACTTGTCGCACCCTGGGAAGGTTGGAGTGATCTTCGCGATGAGTACTCCTCAACTAGTGATTTCGTGCATTGAACCCATTAACACTATGCGAGCTGAATTTCTTATTTTTTTCCCTTCAGCTGCGTTTTTAATTTTAGTTTCAAAAGGGCAATGCTAGACCTACGTAAGGTCTGTTACGTGTTTTACGTAAACAGTATCATAGAGAAAGATGATTGGATCTGTAGGTGGGCAGGGGCCCACCCCGGCTGAAACCAGTGGGCCAAGAGGTTTAGTAGTATGGAAAATTACGTAGGCCTTCGTAGGCACTACGTAGGTGTAGGATTATCGGTTTCGGGCAATGCTAGACCTACGTAAGGTCTGTTACGTGTTTTACGTAAACAGTATCATAGAGAAAGATGATTGGATCTGTAGGTGGGCAGGGGCCCACCCCGGCTGAAACCAGTGGGCCAAGAGGTTTAGTAGTATGGAAAATTACGTAGGCCTTCGTAGGCACTACGTAGGTGTAGGATTATCGGTTTCGGGCAATGCTAGACCTACGTAAGGTCTGTTACGTGTTTTACGTAAACAGTATCATAGAGAAAGATGATTGGATCTGTAGGTGTTTTACGTAAGGTCTGTTAAATGTTGTCATGGCTTATTACCCAAGGCAGGCAAACGGCCTCTATAAAGTACTGCATGACTTGATCAAAACGCAAACCAATCCCCTCCCCATGCGCAAGCATCGACGCGAGACAAGATGGAATCTATGAAGGAGTTCGCCCTCCGCCGCTTTCCGAAGCTAGGCAGATGGTTCTGCGCCGACGCCGACGCCGGCGCCGATCAGGCCGTTCCCAGCGATGGCCTGCAGGCTTTCTCCCTCGGCCTGAATAAGCGCCTCGCGCACGACGCCGGCAGGAGGAGCAACCTGGTCTTCTCGCCGCTGTCCGTCTACGCCGCGCTCTCGCTGGTAGCCGCGGGCGCCCGCGACCGCACCCTCGACGAGCTGCTCGGTGTCCTCGGCGCGCCCTCCCGGGACTTCCTCGCCGGCCACGTCCGCGCGCTGGCCGAGCAGGCCCTCGCCGACCAGTCCAAGACCGGCGGCCCGCGCGTCAGCTTCGCCTGCGGCGTGTGGCATGACCGGACCATGCCCATCCGCCCCGCCTACCGCGATGCCGCCGAGTCCTTCAAGGCCGTCGCCTGCGCCGTCAACTTCCGCCAAAAGGTCAGTGCAACGCCATCTTCCCTTCTCTTCTCCCATGACGACTGACTTGTAAGTAAGGGAATCTGCATACGATCGATGAATTAATGTCATTGCCAACGTGCATGATGCTATGCTCCTTGTGCAGCCGGAGGAGGCTAGGGAGGAGATCAACGCATGGGTGTCGGCGTCGACGGACGGCCTCATCCCCTCCATCCTTAGCCGGGGCGCGCTGTCAGACCTCACCGACCTGGTGCTCGCCAACGCCATCTACTTTAAGGGCAAGTGGGCGAAGCCATTCGCCGGGTATCTCACCCAGCACGACAAGTTCCACCGCCTCGACGGCACCGCCGTCGATGCCGCCTTCATGCGCGGTCTCGGCAGCCACAGCATCGCCTGCCACGATGGCTTCAAGGTGCTCCAGCTCCGCTACGAGGAAGGGCACGGCCCCTTGCTGCCCCAGCCGCCGGCTCTAGCTCCCACGCCTGCGCCGATCTACTCGATGTGCGTCTTCCTCCCCGATGCGCGCCGCGGGCTGTGGCGGCTCACCGACAAGATCGCGTGCAACCCCGACTTTCTGCGCAAGCACTTGCCGAGGAACAGCGTCCTGGTCGGCGACTTCCGGCTGCCTAAATTCAAGGTCACCTTCGACATGACGATGAACGACGTTCTCCAGAAGATGGGTGTCAAGGAGGCGTTCGAGCTGGGAAAGGCAGACCTGTCCGACATGGTGGAGGACGGCGGAAGGAGGAAGATGGCGCTGGAAAAGGTGATCCACAGGGCCGTCATCGAGGTGAACGAGGAAGGCACAGAGGCGGCGGCCGCCACTTGCATGACGCGCCTTGGATGCACACCGGACTCGCGGCCGCCTGCACCGTGTGTGGACTTCGTGGCTGACCATCCATTTGCCTTCTTCATCGTCGAGGAGGTGTCAGGCGCCATTCTGTTCGCGGGGCACGTCCTTGATCCCACCATCAAGTGATGGAGGGCTTTTTTGATTTAGGGTCTGTAATGCTAAACATACAAAGAGTTACACACAATTACACGCATACCCTTTCCCCCTGATTTACAGTGGGGTGGGCCCCTTCACCCCCCACTTCCAAACCTAGCCTTTCGTATGTCTGGCATTACTCACTGAGACTGCACATGCGTCGGCATGTTTGCTGCCGTACCGTTTGTGATTTTTCTTGTTGGGCTTTTTGTAGGCTCAGTTTCTGTGGTCTTTTGCTTTCTATATACATCTTTGCTAAGTCTCAGTCGACTTAGACTTCGTTATGTCTTAGTCGATGTTATATTCCATTGATCTTGCATTGAGATTCGTACAAAAAATTATCTTCAATTTTTCCTTTTTCTTCCCATATACTATACCACTTGACTGAGACTTCTCAGTCGACCGAGACCTAGACACACCCTTCTATATATGGCTTGTCCGTCATTGGCTGAGTTCTTGTGCGTCTACTTTTCATGTTGCTTTTTCTAATCAACTACTAAGCGTACTCATGCACAGCACGATGGTGCTCCGATTTTGTCACTAGCGTCACTGATGGTTCATTCCTTCCCTTCGTGTCATCCTGCTTCCTCTTTTCTTTTATGATTTCTTTCCAAAATCATTTCATATATTTTATAAAAACAAAATGAATTATTAATGTCTAAATATAAATAAAAAATGAAAAGAAGGGCATAATTTAACAAAAAGACCACTAAGGTGTTGTCGCCTTGAAGACATGTCGTTGCAGCTGGGACGACACTTGCAATAGTGTGCCTGTGGCATACATGCAACCGTCTCAAAACACCACTGAGTGCAGTCGTGTTGAAGACATGCATCAGGGCCAACACTTACAGTTGGGTGCTTAGAGACAGACATGCAACTAACCCATCAACCAAACAAAACACCATAGGGTTGCGGTCAGGGGCGACACTTGCAGTAGTGTACCGAGTGAAACATGCAACTACCCTCCTCCTACCCTAGAAAAAACCCCATAAAACACCTGTATTTGCAGTCGAGGTCAACACTTGCAGTTGCGTTCCTAGTGGCAGACATACAACTGCACCCCCTCACTCACCAAACAAAACAGGACTGAGTTGCAGCCGCATTGAAGGCACGAGGTTGCAGCCGGGGCAACACTTGCAGTTGCATGCATAGAGTTAGACATGCAACTACCCACCTCCTACTCAAGTACACTAAGTTGCAGTCACGTTAAAGACATGGCGTTGAATTCGGGGGCGACACTTGCAGTTGTGTGCCTAGTGGCAGACATGGAACTGTTGACTCCCCGACATAACACCACAGAGTTGCACCCCCCACATGGAATACATGCAGTTGCGGTTGGGAGAGACACTTGCAGGTTCATGCCTAGTCAAAGACATGCAACTTCCCCTCCCGACAAAACACCTCACAACTGAAGTTGCATTGAAGACATGCAGTTGCAGCCAGGGGTGACACTTGCAGTTGCATGCCTAGTGGTGGACATGCAACCGCCCCTTCTCAAGAAACCACCAGGGAGATGCAATCGGGGGCGACACTTACAGTTGCTTGCCTAGTGGCAGACATGCAACTACCCCGTTCCCTTGACTAAACACCACAAAGTTGCAACCTCGTTGAAGGAACGGAGTTGCAGTCGAGGAAGACACTTGTAGTTGCATGCATAGTGGTGGACATGCATGACTTCTGCGCCGCCTACTAGCTACCCTAGCCTACCGCCCTATTCCGGTGAACTCTGTCAAGTCCATCACCTCGCCACGCCCCATTTGCCACCGAGGTGGACCTACATCTACGATCGATGGTAGTGAATTAGGGACACCACTATGGACCTGTATCAACGGTGGCGACTCGGGAAACTCAGTGGGCCAGCGAGCTCCAAATTGGTTGACGCCTGCGGGAGAGGAAGAGGGGCATCGCAGTGGAGCTGCATGGAGGGTGCCGGTAGCATCGGGTACAACTTTTGAGTCTCTATACTGACAATTTGGTAAGTTATTATGCAATGTTACATCCACAGACAATGCAATGCCAATGTGTTTGTAGTCACAATTTGGTTAGTGTAATATAAACAGTTAAGGTAGTGCATTGCCGTTAGAGTGATATACATCTAGTTTGGTATACCTTTTGAAGGAAATATGCCCTAGAGGCAATAATAAAGTTATTATTTATTTCCTTATATCATGATAAATGTTTATTATTCATGCTATAATTGTATTAACCGGAAACATAATACATGTGTGAATACATAGACAAACAGAGTGTCACTAGTATGCCTCTACTTGACTAGCTCATTAATCAAAGATGGTTATGTTTCCTAACCATAGACAAAGAGTTGTTATTTGATTAATGGGATCACATCATTAGATGAATGATCTGATTGACATGACCCATTCCGTTAGCTTAGCACTCGATCGTTTAGTATGTTGCTATTGCTTTCTTCATGACTTATACATGTTACTATGACTATGAGATTATGCAACTCCCGTTTGCCGGAGGAACACTTTGTGTGCTACCAAACGTCACAACGTAACTGGGTGATTATAAAGGAGCTCTACAGGTGTCTCCAAAGGTACATGTTGGGTTGGCGTATTTCGAGATTAGGATTTGTCACTCCGATTGTCGGAGAGGTATCTCTGGGCCCTCTAGGTAATGCACATCACATAAGCCTTGCAAGCATTGCAACTAATGAGTTGGTTGCGAGATGATGTATTACGGAACGAGTAAAGAGACTTGCCGGTAACGAGATTGAACTAGGTATAGGATACCGACGATCGAATCTCGGGCAAGTAACATACCGATGACAAAGGGAACAACGTATGTTGTTATGTGGTCTGACCGATAAAGATCTTCGTAGAATATGTAGGAGCCAATATGAGCATCCAGGTTCCGCTATTGGTTATTGACTGGAGACATGTCTCGGTCATGTCTACATTGTTCTCGAACCGTAGGGTCCGCACGCTTAAGGTTTCGAAGACAGTTATATTATGAGTTTATGATTTTTGATGTACCGAAGGAGTTCGGAGTCCCGGATGAGATTGGGGACATGACGAGGAGTCTCGAAATGGTCGAGACGTAAAGATCGATATATTGGACGACTATATTTGGACATCGGAAAGGTTCTGAGTGGTTCGGGTATTTTTCTGAGTACTGGGGAGTTACGGGAATACGGGGGAGAAGTATTGGGCCTTATTGGGCCATACGGGAAAGAGAGAGGGGCTGCCTAGGGCAGGCCGCGCGCCCCCCCAAGGCCTAGTCCGAATTGGACTAGGGGAGGGGCTGCGCCTCCTCCTTCCTTCCCTTCTCTTTTCCACTTCCTTGTCTCCTACTCCTACTACATGGAAGGACTCCTAGTTGGACTAGGAAAGGGGGAATCCTACTCCCGGTGGGAGTAGGACTCCCTAGGGCGCGCCATAGAGAGGGCCGGCCCTCCCCTCCTCCACTCCTTTATATACGGGGGCAGGGGGCACCCCATGGACACACAAGTTGAGCTTCGTGATCGTTCCTTAGCCGTGTGCGGTGCCCCCCTCCATGATATTACACCTCGGTCATATTGTAGCGGTGCTTAGGCGAAGCCCTGTGACGGTTGAACATCAAGATCGTCACCACGCCGTCGTGCTGACAAAACTCCTCCCCGAAGCTTTGCTAGATCGGAGCCCGGGGTGCGTCATCGAGCTGAACGTGTGCCAGGAACTCGGAGGTGCCGGAGTAATGGTGCTTGGATCGGTTGGACCGGGAAGACGTACGACTACTTCCTCTACGTTGCGTCAACGCTTCCGCTTCGGTCTACGAGGGTACGTAGACAACACTCTCCCCTCTTGTTGCTATGCATCACCATGATCTTGCGTGTGCGTAGGAATTTTTTGAAATTACTACGTTCCCCAACAGTGGTATCCGAGCCTAGGTTTTATGGTTTGATGTTATATGCACGAGTAGAACACAAGTGAGTTGTGGGCGATATAAGTCATACTGCTTACCAGCATGTCATACTTTGGTTTGGCGCTATTGTTGGATGAAGCGGTCCGGACCGACATTACGCGTAGGCTTACGCGAGACTGGTTCTACCGCCGTGCTTTGCACACTGGTGGCTGGCGGGTGTCAGTTTCCCCAACTTTAGTTGAAACGAGTGTGGCTACGCCCGGTCCTTGCGAAGGTTAAAACAGCACTAACTTGACAAACTATCGTTGTGGTTTTGATGCGTAGGTAAGATTGGTTCTTGCTAAGCCCGTAGCAGCCACGTAAAATTTGCAACAACAAAGTAGAGGACGTCTAACTTGTTTTTGCAGGGCATGTTGTGATGTGATATGGTCAAGACATGATGCTAAATTTTATTGTATGAGATGATCATGTTTTGTAACCGAGTTATCGGCAACTAGCAGGAGCCATATGGTTGTCGCTTTATTGTATGCAATGCAATCGCCCTGTAATGCTTTACTTTCTCACTAAGCGGTAGCGATAGTCGTAGAAGCATAAGATTGGCGAGACGACAACGATGCTACGATGGAGATCAAGGTGTCGCACCGGTGACGATGGTGATCATGACGGTGCTTCGAAGATGGAGATCACAAGCATAAGATGATGATGGCCATATCATATCACTTATATTGATTGCATGTGATGTTTATCTTTTATGCATCTTATCTTGCTTTGATTGACGGTAGCATTTTAAGATGATCTGTCACTAATTATCAAGAAGTGTTCTCCCTGAGTATGCACCGTTGCGAAAGTTCTTCGTGCTGAGACACCACGTGATGATCGGGTGTGATAGGCTCTACGTTCAAATACAACGGGTGCAAAACAGTTGCACACGCGGAATACTCAGGTTATACTTGACGAGCCAAGCAAATATAGATATGGCCTTGGAACACCGAGACCGAAAGGTCGAGCGTGTATCGTATAGTAGATATGATCAACATAGTGATGTTCACCATTGAAACTACTCCATCTCATGTGATGATCGGACATGGTTTAGTTGATCTGGATCACGTGATCACTTAGAGGATTAGAGGGATGTCTATCTAAGTGGGAGTTCTTAAGTAATATGATTAATTGAACTTTAATTTATCATGAACTTAGTCCTGGTAGTATTAGCATATCTATGTTGTAGATCAATAGCTCGCGTTGTTGCTTCCCTGTGTTTATTTTGATGTGTTCCTAGAGAAAATTGTGTTGAAAGATGTTAGTAGCAATGATGCGGATTGGATCCGTGATCTGAGGTTTATCCTCATTGCTGCACAGAAGAATTATGTCCTTGATGCACCGCTAGGTGACGGACCTATTGCAGGAGCAGATGCAGACATTATGAACGTTTGGCTAGCTCAATATGATGACTACTTGATAGTTTAGTGCACCATGCTTAACGGCTTAGAATCGGGACTTCAAAGACGTTTTGAACGTCATGCACCATATGAGATGTTCCAGGAGTTGAAGTTAATATTTCAAGCAAACACCCGAGTTGAGAGATATGAAGTCTCCAACAAGTTCTATAGCTAAAAGATGGAGGAGAATCGCTCAACTAGTGAGCATGTGCTCATATTGTCTGGGTACTACAATCGCTTGAATCAAGTGGGAGTTAATCTTCCAGATAAGATAGTGATTGACATAATTCTCTAGTCACCATCACCAAGTTAGTAGAACTTCGTGATGAACTATAGTATGCAAGGGATGACGAAAACGACTCCCGAGCTTTTCATAATGATGAAATCAATGAATGTAGAAATCAAGAAAGAGCATCAAGTCTTGATGGTTGACAAGATCACTAGTTTCAAGAAAAGGGCAAAGGGAAGAAGAAGGGGAACTTCAAGAAAAACAGCAAGCAAGTTGCTGCTCAAGTGAAGAAGCCCAAGTCTGATCCTAAGCCTAAGACTAAGTGCTTCTACTGCAAAGAGACTGGTCACTGGAAGCGTAACTACCCCAAATGATTGGCGGATAAGAAGGATGGCAAAGTGAACATAAGTATATTTGATATACATGTTATTGATATGTACTTTACTAGTGTTTATAGCAACCCCTCGGTATTTGATACTGGTTCAGTTGCTAAGAGTAGTAACTCGAAACGGGAGTTGCAGAATGAATAGAAACTAGTTAAGGGTGAAGTGACGATGTTTGTTGGAAATAGTTCCAAGATTGATATGATCATCATCGCACACTCCCTATACTTTCGGGATTAGTGTTAAACCTAAATAAGTGTTATTATGTGTTTGCGTTGAGCATGAATATGATTTGATCATGTTTGTTGCAATACGGTTATTCATGTAAGTTAGAGAATAATTGTTGTTCATATTCATAATATTGAAAGCCAAAAGATGCAAAGTTAATAATGATAGTGCAACTTGTTTGTGGCACTGCCGTTTAGGTCATGTTGGTGTAAAGCGCATGAAGAAACTCCATGCTGATGGATTTTTGGAATCACTTGATTATGAATCACTTGATGCTTGCGAACCATGTCTCTTGGGCAAGATGACTAAAACGCCGTTCTCCGGAACAATGGAGCAAGCAACAGATTTGTTGGAAATCATACATACTGATGTATGTGGTCCGATGAATATTAAGGCTTGCAGCGGGTATCATTATTTTCTGACCTTCACAGATGATTTGAGCAGATATGGGTATATCTACTTGATGAAACATAAGTCTGAAACATTTGCAAAGTTCAAAGTATTTCAGAGTGAAGTGGAAAATCATCGTGACAAGAAAATAAAGTTTCTACGATCAGATCGCGGAGACGAAAATTTGAGTTACGAGTTTGGTCTTCAAGTAAAACAATGTGGAATAGTTTCACAAACTCACACCACCTGGAACACCACAGCATAATGGTGTGTCTGAACGTCATAATCGTACTTTATTGGATATAGTGCAATCTATGATGTCTCTTACCGATTTACCACTATTATTTTGGGGTTATGCATTAGAGACAGCTGCATTCACGTTAAATAGGGTACCATCTAAATCCGTTGAGACGACACTATATGAACTGTGGTTTAGCAAGAAACCAAAGTTGTCGTTTCTTAAAGTTTGGGGTTGCGATGCTTATGTGAAAAAGTTTCATCCTGATAAGCTCAAACCCAAATCGGAGAAGTGCGTCTTCATAGGATACCCAAAATTTTGGGTACACCTTCTATCACAGATCCAAAGGCAAGACATTCGTTGCCAAGAATGGATCCTTTCTAGAGAAGGGAGTTTCTCTCGAAAGAAGTGAGTGGGAGGAAAGTAGAAAACTTGATAAGGTAATTGTACCATCTCCCTTATTGGAAAGTAGTTCATCACAGAAATCTGTTCTTGTGACTACTACACCAATTAGTGTGGAAGATAATGATGATGATCATGTAACTTCGGATCAAGTTACTACCGAACCTCGTAAGTCAACCAGAGTGAGATCCGCACCAGAGTGGTACGGTAATCCTATTCTGGAGGTCATGTTACTTGACCATGACGAACCTACGAACTATGAGTAAGCGATGATGAGCCCAGATTCCGCAAAATGGTTTAAAGCCATGAAATCTGAGATGGGATCCATGTATGAGAACAAAGTATGGACTTTGATTGACTTGCCCAATGATTGGCAAGCCATTGATAATAAATGATCTACAAGAGGAAGACATACGCTGATAGTAGTGTTACTATCTACAAAGCTAGACTTGTCAAAAATTGGTTTTTGACAAAGTTCAAGGTGTTGACTACAATTAGATTTTCTCACTCGTAGCGATGCTTAAAGTCTGTCCGAATCATGTTAGCAATTGCTGTTGGAAATATGCCCTAGAGGCAATAATAAAAGCATTATTATTATATTTCCTTGTTCATGATAATTGTCTTTATTCATGCTATAATTGTGTTATCCGGAAATCGTAATACATGTGTGAATAACAGACACCAACATGTTCCTAGTAAGCCTCTAGTTGACTAGCTCGTTGATTAATAATAGTCATGGTTTCCTGACTATGGGCATTGGATGTCATTGATAACGAGATCACATCATTAGGAGAATGATGTGATGGACAAGACCCAATCTTGAACGTAGCATAAGATCGTATAGTTCGTTTGCTAGAGTTTTCCAATGTCAAGTATCCTTTCCTTAGACCATGAGATTGTGTAACTCCCGGATACCGTAGGAGTGCTTTGGGTGTGCCAAAGTCACAGCGTAACTGGGTGACTATAAAGGTATACTGCGGGTATCTCCGAAAGTGTCTGTTGGGTTGACACGGATCGAGACTGGGATTTGTCACTCCGTATGACGGAGAGGTATCACTGGGCCCACTCGGTAATGCATCATCATTATGAGCTCAAAGTAACCAAGTGTCTGGTCACGGGATCAAGCATTACGGTACGAGTAAAGTGACTTGCCGTTAACGAGATTGAACGAGGTATTGGGATACCGACGATCGAATCTCGGGCAAGTAACATATCGATTGACAAAGGGAATTGCATACGGGGTTGCTTGAATCCTCAACATCGTGGTTCATCCGATGAGATCATCGTGGAGCATGTGGGAGCCAACATGGGTATCCAGATCTCGCTGTTGGTTATTGCCCGAGAGCTGTCTCGGTCATGTCTGCATGTCTCCCGAACCCGTAGGGTCTACACACTTAAGGTTCGGTGACGCTAGGGTTGTAGGGATATGTATATGCAGTAACCCGAATGTTGTTCGGAGTCCCGGATGAGATCCCGAACGTCACGAGGAGTTTCGGAATGGTCCGGAGGTAAAGAATTATATATAGGAAGTGCTGTTTTGGCCATCGGGACAAGTTTCGGGGTCACCGGTATTGTACCGGGACCACCAGAAGGGTCCCGGGGGTCCACCGGGTGGGGCCACCTGCCCCGGGGGGGCACATGGGCTGTAGGGGGTGCGCCTTGGCCTACAAGGGCCAAGGGGCACCAGCCCCAAGAGGCCCATGCGCCTAGGGTTCAAGAAGGGAAGAGTCCCACAAGGGGAAGGCACCTCCTAGGTGCCTTGGGGGGGAGGAAATCCTCCCTTGGCCGCCGCCCCCTAGGAGATTGGATCTCCTAGGGCCAGCGCCCCCCTTGGCCCTCCTATATAAAGGGAGGGGGGAGGGAGGCAGCCGCACCTTTGCCTTGGCGCCTCCCTCTCCCTCTCCAACACCTCCTCCTCCTCCATAGAGCTCGGCGAAGCCCTGCCGGAGTATTGCAGCTCCACCATCACCACGCCGTCGTGCTGCTGCTGGAGCCATCTTCCTCAACCTCTCCTTTCCCTTGCTGGATCAAGAAGAAGGAGACGTTACGCTGACCGTACGTGTGTTGAACGCGGAGGTGCCGTCCGTTCGGCGCTAGGATCTCCGGTGATTTGGATCACGTCGTGTACGACTACCTCATCCCCGTTCCTTGAACGCTTCCGCTCGCGATCTACAAAGGTATGTAGATGAATCTGAATACTCGTTGCTAGATGAACTCATAGATGGATCTTGGTGAAACCGTAGGAAAATTTTTGTTTTCTGCAACGTTCCCCAACAGTGGCATCATGAGCTAGGTCTATGCGTAGTTCTTCTTGCGCGAGTAGAACACAATTTGTTGTGGGCGTAGATGTTGTCAACTTTTCTTGCCGCTACTAGTCTTTTCTTGCTTCAGCGGTATTGTGGGATGAAGCGGCCCGGACCAACCTTACACGTACGCTTACGTGAGACCGGTTCCACCGACTAACATGCACTAGTTGCATAAGGTGGCTGGCGGGTGTCTGTCTCTCCTACTTTAGTTGGAGCGGATTCGATGAAAAGGGTCCTTAATTATGAAGGGTAAATAGAAGTTGACAAATCACGTTGTGGCTTTCACGTAGGTAAGAAAACGTTCTTGCTAGAACCCTAATTCAGCCACGTAAAACTTGCAACAACAATTAGAGGACGTCTAACTTGTTTTTGCAGCAAGTGCTTGGTGATATGATATGGCCAAAGTTGTGATGAATGATGAATGATATATAGGTGATGTATGAGATCATGTTCATGTAATAGGAATCACGACTTGCATGTCGATGAGTATGACAACCGGCAGGAGCCATAGGAGTTGTCATTATTCTTTTATGACCTGCGTGTCAATGGAAACGCCATGTAAATTACTTTACTTTATTGCTAAACGCGTTAGCCATAGTAGTAGAAGTAATAGTTGGCGAGCAACTTCATGGAGACACGATGATGGAGATCATGATGATGGAGATCATGGTGTCAAGCCGGTGACAAGATGATCATGGAGCCCCAAAATGGAGATCAAAGGAGCTATGTGATATTGGCCATATCATGTCACTATTATTATTTGATTGCATGTGATGTTTATCATGTTTTTGCATCTTGTTTACTTAGAACGACTGTAGTAAATAAGAGGATCCCTCATAATAATTTCAAGAAGTGTTCCCCCTAACTGTGCATCGTTGCGACAGTTCGTTGTTTCGAAGCACCACGTGATGATCGGGTGTGATAGATTCTAACGTTCACATACAACGGGTGTAAGACAGATTTACACATGCAAACACTTAGGTTGACTTGACGAGCCTAGCATGTACAGACATGGCCTCGGAAAACAGAAGACCGAATGGTCGAGCATGAGTCGTATAGAAGATACGATCAACATGAAGATGTTCACCAATGTTGACTAGTCCGTCTCACGTGATGATCGGACACGGCCTAGTTGACTTGGATCATGTAATACTTAGATGACTAGAAGAGGGATGTCTATCTTAGTGGGAGTTCATTAAATAATTTGATTAGATGAACTTTAAAATTATCATGAACTTAGTCTAAAATATTTACAATATGTCTTGTAGATCAAATGGCCAACGTAGTCCTCAATTTCAACATGTTCCTAGAGAAAACCAAGCTGAAAGACGATGGCAGCAACTACACGGACTGGGTCCGGAACCTGAGGATCATCCTCATAGTTGCCAAGTAAGATTATGTCCTACAAGCACCGCTGGGTGACGCACCTGTTCTCCCTGCAGAACAAGACGTTATGAACGCTTGGCAGTCACGTTCCGATGACTACTCCCTCGTTCAGTGCGGCATGCTTTACAGCTTAGAGCCGGGGCTCCAAAAGCGTTTTGAGAGACATGGAGCATATGAGATGTTCGAAGAGCTGAAAATGGTTTTCCAAGCTCATGCCCGGGTCGAGACATATGAAGTCTCCGAAAAATTCTTCAGCTGTAAGATGGAGGAAAATAGCTCTGTCAGTGAACACATACTCAAGATGTCTGGGTTGCACAACCGCTTGACTCAACTGGAAGTTAATCTCCCGGATGAAGCGGTCATTGACAGAATCCTCCAGTCGCTTCCACCAAGCTACAAGAGCTTTGTGATGAACTTCAATATGCAGGGGATGGAGAAGACCATTCCTGAAGTATTTGCTATGCTGAAATCAGCAGAGGTAGAAATCAAGAAGGAACATCAAGTGTTGATGGTGAATAAAACCACTAAGTTCAAGAAGGGAAGGGTAAAAAGAACTTCAAGAAGGACGGCAAGGAAGTTGCCGCGCCCGGTAAGCAAGTTGCCGGGAAGAAGCCAAAGAATGGACCCAAGCCCGAGACTGAGTGCTTTTATTGCAAGGGAAGTGGTCACTGGAAGCGGAATTGCCCCAAATACTTAGCGGACAAGAAGGCCGGCAAAACAAAAGGTATATGTGATATACATGTAATTGATGTGTACCTTACCAGTACTCGTAGTAGCTCTTGGGTATTTGATACCGGTGCAGTTGCTCACATTTGTAACTCAAAGCAGGAGTTGCGGAATAAGCGAAGACTGGCGAAGGATGAGGTGACGATGCGCGTCGGGAATGGTTCCAAGGTCGATGTGATCGCCGTCGGCACGCTACCTCTACATTTACCTACGGGATTAGTTTTAAACCTCAATAATTGTTATTTAGTGCCAAGTTTGAGCACGAACATTGTGTCTGGATCTCGTTTAATTCGAGATGGCTACTCATTTAAATCCGAGAATAATGGTTGTTCTATTTATATGAGTGATATGTTTTATGGTCATGCTCTGATGGTTAATGGTTTATTCTTGATGAATCTCGTATGTGATGATACACATATTCATAGTGTGAATACCAAAAGAGTTAAAGTTGATAATGATAGTCCCACATACTTGTGGCACTGCCGCCTGGTCACATAGGTGTCAAACGCATGAAGAAGCTCCATGCAGATGGACTTTTAGAGTCGCTTGATTATGAATCATTTGACACGTGCGAACCATGCCTCATGGGTAAAATGACCAAGACTCCGTTCTCAGGAACAATGGAGCGAGCAACCAACTTATTGGAAATCATACATACTGATGTGTGCGGTCCAATGAGTGTTGAGGCTCGCGGTGGCTATCGTTATGTTCTCACCCTCACTGATGACTGGAGTAGATATGGGTATATCTACTTAATGAAACACAAGTCTGATACCTTTAAAAAGTTCAAGGGATTTCAGAGTGAGGTTGAAAATCAACGTGACAGAAAAATCAAGTTTCTACGATCACATCGTGGAGGAGAATACTTGAGTCACGAATTTGGCACACACTTAAGAAAATGTGGAATAGTTTCACAACTCACACCGCCTGGAACACCTCAGCGTAATGGTGTGTCCAAACGTCGTAATCGCACTCTATTAGATATGGTACGATCTATGATGTCTCTTACCGATCTACCGCTATCCTTTTGGGGCTATGCTTTAGAGACTGCCGCATTCACTTTAAATAGGGCTCCGTCGAAATCCGTTGAGACGACACCGTATGAATTCTGGTTTGGGAAGAAACCTAAGCTGTCGTTTCTAAAAGTTTGGGGATGCGATGCTTATGTCAAGAAACTTCAACCTGAAAAGCTCGAACCCAAGTCGGAAAAATGCGTCTTCATAGGATACCCTAAAGAAACTATTGGGTATACCTTCTACCTCAGATCCGAAGGCAAGATCTTTGTTGCCAAGAATGGATCCTTTCTAGAGAAAGAGTTTCTCTCGAAAGAAGTAAGTGGGAGGAAAGTAGAACTTGATGAAGTGTTACCTCTTGAACCGGAAAATGGTGCAACTCAAGAAAACGTTCCTGAGGTGCCTGCACCGACTAGAGAGGAAATTAATGATGATGATCAAGATACTTCTAATCAAGCTCCTACTGAAATTCGAAGGTCCACAAGGACACGTTCCACACCAGAGTGGTACGGCAACCCTGTCTTGGAAATCATGTTGTTAGACAACGGTGAGCCTTCAAACTATGAGGAAGCGATGGCGGGCCCGGATTCCGACAAATGTCTAGAAGCCATGAAATCCGAGATAGGATCCATGTATGAAAACGAAGTATGGACTTTGACTGACTTGCCCGTTGAGCGGCGAGCCATAGAAAATAAATGGATCTTTAAGAAGAAGACAGACGCGGATGGTAATGTGACCATCTATGAAGCTCGGCTTGTCGCTAAGGGTTATCGACAAGTTCAAGGAATTGACTACGATGAGATTTTCTCATCGGTAGCGAAGCTAAAGTCCATCCGAATCATGTTAGCAATTGCCGCATTCTACGATTATGAGATATGGCAAATGGACGTCAAAACAACATTCCTTAATGGTTTCCTTAAGGAAGAATTGTATATGATGCAGCCGGAAGGTTTTGTCGATCATAAGAATGCTGACAAGGTATGCAAGTGCCAACGCTCGATTTATGGGCTGGTGCAAGCATCTCGGAGTTGGAACATTCGCTTTGATGAGATGATCAAAGCGTTTGGGTTTACGCAGACTTATGGAGAAGCCTGCGTTTACAAGAAAGTGAGTGGGAGCTCTGTAGCATTTCTCATACTATATGTAGATGACATACTTTTGATGGGAAATGATATAGAACTCTTGGACAACATCAAGGCCTACTTAAATAAGAGTTTTTCAATGAAGGACCTTGGAGAAGATGCTTATATATTAGGCATCAAGATCTATAGAGATAGATCGAGACGCCTCATAGGTCTTTCACAAAGCACATACCTTGATAAGATATTGAAGGAGTTCAATATGGATCAATCGAAGAAGGGGTTCTTACCAGTATTGCAAGGTGTGAAATTGAGCTCAGCTCAATGTCCGACCACGGCAGAAGATATAGAAGAGATGAGGATCATCCCCTATGCCTCAGCCATAGGTTCTATTATGTATGCCATGCTGTGTACCAGACCTGATGTAAACCTTGCCGTGAGTTTGGTAGGAAGGTACCAAAGTAATCCCGGCAAGGAACACTGGACAGCGGTCAAGAATATCCTGAAGTACCTGAAAAGGACTAAGGAAATGTTTCTTGTTTATGGAGGTGACGAAGAGCTCGTCGTAAAGGGTTACGTCGACGCTAGCTTCGACCCAGATCTGGATGACTCTAAGTCACAAACCGGATACGTGTATATTTTGAATGGTGGGGCAGTAAGCTGGTGCAGTTGCAAGCAAAGCGTCAGGGCGGGATCTACATGTGAAGCGGAGTACATGGCAGCCTCGGAGGCAGCACATGAAGCAATTTGGGTGAAGGAGTTCATCACTGACCTCGGAGTCATACCCAATGCGTCGGGGCCAATCACACTCTTCTGTGACAACACAGGAGCTATTGCACTTGCCAAGGAGCCCAGGTTTCACAAGAAGACCAGGCACATCAAGCGTCGCTTCAACTCCATTCGTGAAAATGTTCAAGATGGAGACATAGATATTTGTAAAGTACATACGGACCTGAATGTAGCAGATCCGTTGACTAAACCTCTCCCTAGAGCAAAACATGATCAACACCAGAATTCCATGGGTGTTCGATTCATCACAATGTAACTAGATTATTGACTCTAGTGCAAGTGGGAGACTGTTGGAAATATGCCCTAGAGGCAATAATAAAAGCATTATTATTATATTTCCTTGTTCATGATAATTGCCTTTATTCATGCTATAATTGTGTTATCCGGAAATTGTAATACATGTGTGAATAACAGACACCAACATGTCCCTAGTAAGCCTCTAGTTGACTAGCTCGTTGATTAATAGATAGTCATGGTTTCCTGACTATGGGCATTGGATGTCATTGATAATGAGATCACATCATTAGGAGAATGATGTGATGGACAAGACCCAATCCTGAACATAGCATAAGATCGTATAGTTCGTTTGCTAGAGTTTTCCAATGTCAAGTATCCTTTCCTTAGACCATGAGATCGTGTAACTCCCGGATACCGTAGGAGTGCTTTGGGTGTGCCAAACGTCACAACGTAACTGGGTGACTATAAAGGTATACTGCGGGTATCTCCGAAAGTGTCTGTTGGGTTGACACGGATCGAGAGTGGGATTTGTCACTCCGTATGACGGAGAGGTATCACTGGGCCCACTCGGTAATGCATCATCATTATGAGCTCAAAGTAATCAAGTGTCCGGTCACGGGATCATGCATTGTGGTACGAGTAAAGTGACTTGCCGGTAACGAGATGGAACGAGGTATTGGGATACCGACGATCGAATCTCGGGCAAGTAACATATCGATTGACAAAGGGAATTGCATACGAGGTTGCTTGAATCCTCGACATCGTGGTTCATCCGATGAGATCATCGTGGAGCATGTGGGAGCCAACATGGGTATCCAGATCCCGCTGTTGGTTATTGCTCGAGAGTCGTCTCGGTCATGTCTACATGTCTCCCGAACCCGTAGGGTCTACACACTTAAGGTTCGGTGACGCTAGGGTTGTAGGGATATGTATATGCAGTAACCCGAATGTTGTTCGGAGTCCCGGATGAGATCCTGGACGTCACGAGGAGTTTCGGAATGGCCCGCAGGTAAAGAATTATATATAGGAAGTGCTGTTTTGGCCATCGGGACAAGTTTCGGGGTCACCGGTATTGTACCGGGACCACCAGAAGGGTCCCGGGGGTCCACCGGGTGGGGCCACCTGACCCGGGGGGCCACATGGGCTGTAGGGGGTGCGCCTTGGCCTACATGGGCCAAGGGGCACCAGCCCCAAGAGGCCCATGCGCCTAGGGTTCAAGAAGGGAAGAGTCCCACAAGGGGAAGGCACCTCCTACGTGCCTTGGGGGGTATGAAATCCTCCCTTGGCCGCCGCCCCCTAGGAGATTGGATCTCCTAGGGCCGGCTCCCCCCTTGGCCCTCCTATATAAAGGGAGGGGGGAGGGGGGCCAGCCGCACCTTTGCCTTGGCGCCTCCCTCTCCCTCTCCAACACCTCCTCCTCCTCCATAGAGCTCGGCGAAGCCCTGCCGGAGTACTGCAGCTCCACCATCACCACGCCGTCGTGCTGCTGCTGGAGCCATCTTCCTCAACCTCTCCTTTCCCTTGCTGGATCAAGAAGAAGGAGACGTTACGCTGACCGTACGTGTGTTGAACGCGGAGGTGCCGTCCGTTCGGCGCTAGGATCTCCGGTGATTTGGATCACGTCGTGTACGACTACCTCATCCCCGTTCCTTGAACGCTTCCGCTCGCGATCTACAAAGGTATGTAGATGAATCTGAATACTCGTTGCTAGATGAACTCATAGATGGATCTTGGTGAAACCGTAGGAAATTTTTTGTTTTCTGCAACGTTCCCCAACAATTGCCGCATTTTATGAAATCTGGCAAATGGATAAACAAAACTGCATTCCTTAATGGAGTTATTAAAGAAGAGTTGTATGTGATGCAACCAGAAGGTTTTGTCGATCCTAAAGGTGTTAACAAAATATGCAAGCTCCAGCGATCCATCTATGGATTGGTGCATGTTGGGGAATGTAGTAATTTCAAAAAAATTTCCTACGCACACGCAAGATCATGGTGATGCATAGCAACGAGAGGGGAGAGTGTTGTCTACGTACCCTCGTAGACCGAAGCGGAAGCGTTGACGCAACGTAGAGGAAGTAGTCATACGTCTTCCCGGTCCAACCGATCCAAGCACCGTTACTCCGGCACCTCCGAGTTCTTGACACACGTACAACTCGATGACGCACCCCGGGCTCCGATCCAGCAAAGCTTCGGGGAGGAGTTTCGTCAGCACGACGGCGTGGTGACGATCTTGATGTTCAACTGTCGCAGGGCTTGGCCTAAGCACCGCTACAATATGACCGAGGTGTAATATCGTGGAGGGGGGGCACCGCACACGGCTAAGGAACGGTCACGAAGATCAACTTGTGTGTTCTAGGGTGCCCCCTGCCCCCGTATATAAAGGAGGGAGGGGAGGTGCGGCCGGCCCCTTTGGGGTGCGCCTGGAGGAGTCCTACTCCCACCGGGAGTAGGACTCCCCCCTCTTGCCTTGTTGGAGAAGAAAGGGCACTAGTAGAAAACCGGCCTTTAGTCCCGGTTCGTAAGGGCCTTTAGTCCCGGTTCCCGAACCGGGACTAAAGGGTCGGTACTAATACCCCTCACTCTTTAGTCCCGGTTCAAACCAGGACCCGGACAGATGGGCCTCCACGTGGCCTGCGCGCCGAGCCCAGGCACGAGGGCCTTTGGTCCCGGTTGGTGGCACCAACCGGGACCAATAGACCTCCACGCGTCAGCATTTC
>NC_057797.1:18722958-18727672 GCF_018294505.1 Triticum aestivum
TTTGGGGGGTTAATTTAGGTATTTCATATATTGTGTTAATAGAGAGAAGTGTCCTCTCTTATGTCCGTGCTTGGTCGACGCTACGTACTATATATACATACGTATATAGAGGACTAGGCACGCTACCTAGCTAGTAAGCAAACGAAGGAAACAGAAGATTGTCATGCACATATATGCATACAGAGAGAAGTGATATCGACCACGAGCTCTCCTTCTCAGAGAGATTGGTCGAACAACAAGTTCTCGTATATCTATCGTCCGACACTACCGGCTACGTATATACAATAATTATCTTTTACAAATATAATCTCTTAAAATACGGACGCCTGGTCCACATGGTATTCTCCGTCTTCAGCGATCACGTGGTCAAGAAAGAATGCCGCCAATTCCTCTTGAATTGCTCGCATGCGATCTGGTGCTAGGAGTTCATTCCGCCGCCGAAACATCTAATTTGAAGAAGGGGGTCAATATATACATATATATATATATATATATATATATATATATATATATATATATATATATATATATATTATATGAATGAATGAAACTCTACACAAATGATGGTAATAAACAAAAGTTTTGAATATTATTTCTTACGCACTTCAAATTGTTTGTCAGAGTACCCGCCCCGCTCACAGGTCGTGTGGCGGATGGACTCGCAGATGTAGTATCCACAGAAATCATTCCCTTGTTCCTGCCACAACCACTTTACAAGAAATAGAGGTCAATCAAACTGATAAGCAAGAATGCCAAATGGTATTCATGAAACTAGCGCTTGAATCAATAGCTAGGAGACGCGCGGAACATGGTAACTATAGTACTTACTTTCGGGTATCTAAATTGCAGCTCCTTCGGGAGTCCCGGGGATTTTGTGCTGAATTTTCTCCAAACACTGCCAGACAAAAGAAAACAATTACTTGATATCATGAAATGAACAAATTTGCTGATATGGTGGATAATGATCGATTTAACTTACTTCTTTAGGATTTTAATCATGTCCGCATACTCCTCGGGATCTTTTCGTCTCGAGTCCAAGACAGTTACTACTCCCTTCTCAAGCCTAATCTCGAGGAGAATATAGTGGAAACTGCGCATGCATGGACTAATATATAAGGGAAACCGAATATGCACAAGACAACACTTACTTGAAGTTGTAAGGAAAGAGTATTATATCTTTGTGTGAATTTATTTCGAATGATCGGAGCAAGTTGGCCTCGGTATCTGCGGCATGATCTTTAACCTGAACTGCATCTATGAGATTTGTGTTAATGAACCCAATATCACCGATTTGTCTTTTCTTCAATTCGGCGATCTTCAATCTGCATAATATAGTGAGGATAATTATAAATACATGCAATGAAAGAGCTGAGCTATATAGAGAGACTTAATGACAGAAGTAGTAGTACTTACAGACAGTAGCAGGTGAACGTTGTTTTATCGAGGGCCAATTGATTGAAGAACTGATAGAAATCCTCAAATGGAACATGCAACAGTCCAATTCCAACGAGGTCATGCTCCGGTTGAACTCTCACATACAAAGTACTCCTCCCTCCTGACTCTCTACAGGTTTTCATGTACCAATCATGCAATCTTCGCATCATCATTGTTAGAGATCTTTCATCTGCGACGAGAGGCTTCCCGTACTCGTATCTTCGTATCTGCACGTCCAGGAAACCAAAATCTACATCGTCGGGCAGGTAATCGTCAGGATTGTTATAACCGGGCGCCATCCTCTAATCGATGCTAGGCACGTTGAGCGGGGGGCACGATTGGTTTGCTTGTTCACCGAGCTGGGCAATTTGTTTCCCAGCTGCTCGTTCTTTCAGCCTTTGATCACTTTTAGTACTTCCCGACCGCGACGCTTCGACCCATGTCTTTGCAATAATGCGCTCATAGTTGCCTTTCGGCGGAGACTTGGGTGGTTTTGCCAGGGCATCCAGAGTGCGCTTCACTTTCGCCTGATCTAGCTTCTCCTTCGGAGGTGGATTTCTCTTTGCTTTCAACCCTTCAAACCAGTCATCCAACTCGGTTTGCGCGACCCTTGCGTTCTCCTCCGCGGTCCTCTCGTATGGTAACTTCTCTGGAGTCTTCAGAGAAGGACCGTGTCTGTATTTCCTCCCGCCTCTGGCTGTACTGCTAGACGCCGGCAGAGCAGACGGAGCGGCAGTCTTCTTGACTTGCTTACGATGCGGAGGAGAAGGACTACGACACGCCGGAGCGGCGGCGGGTCTCTTCCGCCCTTGCTGACGAGGCGGAGAAGGAGGAGGCTGGCTGCTCGGGCGCGCCGGCGCAGGCGGAGGAGGCGGAGTGCCGCCACGCGCCGGAGAAGAAGGAGCCGGCCGAGGGCCCTGGTCGTCACTCGCCGGAGGAGGAGGCGGAGTGCCCTGACTCGCCGGAGGAGGAGGAGGAGGCGGAGGCGTCCAGTTCGGAAGGTTGATGAGCTCCTTCCGCCATAGGCATGGAATCTTCAGAGAAGAACCCAGCCGAGTCTCCCCTTCTCCGGTAGGGTGGTCAAGCTGGAGTTCCTCAAATCCCTCCGTTATTTCATCCACCATGAGCTTAGCATATCCTTCTGGAATCGGCCGGCAGTGAAAAGTTGCGCCGGGTTCATTAGGAAAAACAGAGCCAACAGCCGCCTTGACCTTCAAATTCATCCATTGCGTCATAAGGTGGCAAATTTGAGCCTCTGTGGTAGCATCCACGGGATAGCTGCCAGGAGCCGTCAAGACAAGCTCTGGCTGAAGCAGCTCGGTGGAAGCCACGCTGCTTCTCTGCTGAGATGGCGGGGTAGCTTTAGGGGAAGCTTCGGCAGTTCGGTTGCTGCGATTTGCTTCTCGTTCCTCTATCCCGAGTACCCTTGCTTTTAGCGCCTGCAGTTCGGACTGTTGCACTTGTTTCCTCCTCTCCTGGCTTTTGTAACCGCCTGCGTCCGGAAACCCAACCTTCCACGGAATGGAGCCTGGCGTGCCTCGTGTCCGTCCAGGGTGCTCAGGATTCCCGAGGGCCTTTGTGAGCTCGTCGTTCTCTCTGTCAGGAAGGAACGTCCCTTCCTGCGCTGCTTTGATATAGTACCGAAGCTTCTTCAAGGGAATCTGACGTTGCTCGTCCGTCCAAATGCAATTCCCTGTTACAGGGTCCAAGGTTCCGCCAGCCCCGAAGAACCAAGTCCGGCAACGGTCTGGCCAGCTCATTGTCTCTGGTTCGATCCCTTTTAGAACCAGATCATTCTCAGCCTTGGCCCACTTAGGCCGGGCTACCAGGTAGCCACCTGACCCCGTGCGATGGTGATGCTTCTTCTTCGCAGCATTTTTCTTGTTTGTCTCCGACATCTTCTTACTCTTTTCCGATGTCTTGTGGGCCACAAATGCAGGCCAGTCATCTCTGATCTTCTCATATATGCCCTTGAATTCTGGTGTCTCTTTGTTCTCGACAAACCTATTCAGGTCTTTCTTCCACCTCCTGAATAGGTCTGCCATCCTCTTAATAGCAAAAGACTTGATTAATTGCTCTTTAACTGGCTTCTTCGGATCATCCTCTGGCGGTAGGGTGAAATTTGACTTCAGCTCAGTCCAAAGATCATTTTTCTGCAGATCATTGACATAAGACACCTCAGGGTCTTCGTTCTTAGGCTTTAACCATTGCTGGATGCTGATCGGGATCTTGTCCCTAACCAGAACCCCGCACTGAGCAACAAATGCCTTCTTTGTTCTTATGGGTTCAATAGGTTGGCCGTCGGGCGCGATTGCTATGATCTCAAACCTTTCATCCGACCTCAACTTTCTCTTCGGGCCTCGTCTCTTTCTCATCCGGCGACCCTCGTTCACGATAAATAAAGAGGAAGAAGAAGAAAAAAAAAGAGGAGAAGAAAAAAAAGAGGAGAAGAAAGAATAGAGGAGAAGAACTCCTCTATTCTTTCTTCTCCTCTTTTTTTTCTTCTTCCTCTTCTTTTTTTATCCTCTTCTTCCTGTCATGTTCGACGACCCTCGTTCCCGATAAAAATTAAGAAGAAGAAGAAAAAAAGGAGAAGAAGCTCCTCTATTCCTTCTTCTTCTCCTCTTTTTTTTTGTTCTTCTTGCTCTTCTTCCTCTCCTCGTCTTCTCCTTCTTCTTCTCCTTCTTTCTCTACTTATTTTCCTTTTCCTTATTTTACTTCCTCTTCCTCTCCACTATCCTTCTTTTTTTAAAATTGTAACTTTTGCATATATAAAACTTTTCTAAAATTGTAACTTTCTATATATGAACAAAAGACTTTCTATGAACAAAAAACTTTCTATGAACAAAAAACTTTTCTAAAATTGTAACTTTTGCATATATAAAACTTTTCTATTTTCTTTTCCTCTCCTCTTCTTCTTTCCTATCCATCTTTTTCTAAAACTTTTGCATATATATTTAGCAAATTCTAGCCACATACATCACATACACATATACATTATAGCCACATACACACACATACATCACATATGAACAAAAAAATAAACTAATAAAAACAAAAGAAAACATATTGCAACATATAAAAAAACATGGTGGCGCCGGCGGGGCAGAGGGGCATGGCGGCAGGTGCTCACAGAGGGGAGCGGCGCGGGGCAGCGACGACGTCGGGGTGATGCGGGGCGCGGGCGGCGACGGGGCGACGACGACGGGCGCGGGCGACGGCGACGAGGAGCAGCGCGTCGGGGCAGATGGCGTCGAGGGCGGCGGCGACAGCATCGGGG
>NC_057797.1:18728092-18830429 GCF_018294505.1 Triticum aestivum
GAAAATTTCCCAAGTTTTGCTTATATAGCAAAGGCTTTGGTCCCGGTTCGTGGCACAAACCGAGACTAATGCCCTCCTTTAGTCCCGGTTGGTGCTACGAACCGGGACCAAAGGCCTCTTTTCAGCAGCCCAAAGGGCGGGAAGCGGCAGCCTTTGGTCCCGGTTGGTGGCACCAACCGGGACTAAAGAGGGGGCATTGGTCCCGGTTGGTGCTACGAACCGGGACCAAAGGCCTGTGCTGCCCCGAACCCAAATATTTAGTCCCACCTCGCTAGTTGAGAGGGAGGCGCACCTGTTTATAAGGTGCGGTGCGCCATCCCTCTCGAGCTCCTCTCTAAAGCAGGCTTTCGGGCCTAACACTGCAATCTGTGCCTGTGGGCCTACTGGGCCTCCCTCGGGCCTGAATCCTGGCCCATGGTAGGGTTTCTAGTCGTATTCAGGCCGTGGGGCCCAGTAGGTGGCATTTTTTGTTTTTTTGTTTCTACTTAGAACTAAATACTTATAGTTTTGTAGTGATTTCTTTTTTATTTTAGGTCACAAAAATTATAAACTTTCTGTTAGTGCCATCAGTTTTAAAATTTGAATAGTTTAACTTTGAATTTTTTAAAATTTGTGTGAATCACTTGTTTCTGAACAGACATTTCAACCATGGTATTATAGGAGCATACCACATCACCTTCGCAGGAACCCTCTTCCTGCGGGGATCGCCGTGAACATCACCAGGGTCATCTCGTCTGATCTTATACCGCAATGCACCGCATACCGGGCATGCGTTCAGATCCTTGTATGCACCACGGTATAGGATGCAGTTATTAGGGCATGCATGTATCTTCTCCACCTCCAATCCTAGAGGGCATACGACCTTCTTTGCTGCGTATGTACTGTCGGGCAATTCGTTATCCTTTGGAAGCTTCTTCTTCAATATTTTCAGTAGCTTCTTGATGGCTTCTCGCCCCTCGTTGGTTACCCCAAGTGTAAGATTTGAGATGCAGTGTAGCGGTAGTTTTCCCTTGGCAAAGATACCAAGGATCGAATCCCCAGAGACTCCCAGTTTCAACAAGAAGGTGTCAATCATTAATGGCACCGTGTATTAGCAATCAACGTGGACCTGCACACAGATACAAATAACTTTGTTCCCAACGAGTACAGAGAGGTTGTCAATCCCTCCGGCCTTGTCGTTTACAAAGGATTAAACGCAAGTGATAAAAGTGATGGATATTGCTGCAGAAAGTAAATAAAAGCGGAAAGTAAATAGCGATGTGATCAATGATAGGAATATGGACCAGGGCGCCATGATGTTCACTAGTGATGTCTCTCTCCCAAAAGACGATAAAACAGCTATGCGAGGTAAACAAATTACAGCTGGGCAATTGACATGATTATGTGCGCAAACCAATGCTAACTATATCGCAAGATAGGTAGAGGTTCAAAGCATGGGCAGTACGCCAAGGTAAGTAGACCGAAATCCATCTGCATCTACTACTAATCATCCACCTTGAGATATCTATCCAGAACATCTCGCTGGTATTAAGTTGCGAGCCCCACCCAAAGTGTAAACTCAAAGCAACAGACAACTGCATTAAAATAACTTTGCGTAAAGTAAACAATCCTTGCACCCGCGGGTACAAGAACCGTTGTTTTCCCCCTTGTGGCAACAACACATCCCCTAGACTCATGTTTCTGTCACTCAAGCTAGTCATCGAGGGGCATGAACCCACAATCAAGCATAACGTTCCCTCTTGGAGTTACTATCTACTACTCGGCCAAAGCAATAAACAGCAACGGAGAACATGCAAGAATTACTTACGAACATAAATATAAAAGAGGTAAATCAAATATATTACTCAAACACAATCTGAACATAATCTCACAATCCGTCGGATCCCAGCAAACTCATCATAGCAACAGCATAAGGATTACATATGTGCCTCGATCATATAGGGCAGCTCACGAGTTCTAATTAGTTAAGCACAAGAAGGGGAGGAGAACATCACATAGCTACTGATCATGGACCCATGGTCCAAGGGAGACTACTCACGCATCATCCGAGAGGCGTCCATGGTGGTGGAGAAGGTCCCGGTTGTGATCCTCCCCTCCGGCAGGGTGTCGGGAAGAGTTCTCCTGGCGCTCCCGATCTTGGAAGCGCGGCGGCGGCGGAACAGAGATGAGATCGCGAAAAAGGGTTCCCCCCTCGAGGGTTTCGGGACGAGGGTTAAATATAGGACAAAGGGTGACGTCAGAGGGCACCTGGGGGGCCCAGGCGCCCCCCCGGCGCGGCCAGGAGGGGGCCCGCGCCACCAGGGCGCGTGGGGCCCTGGTGGCCCCCCTCCGGCTCTCCTTCGGGGTCCTGGAAGGTTCTGGAACGCCGATTTTTTTAATATTTTTTCCGGAATTTTTCTGGTAGTTTTCGTAATGGAAAAACCTGAAATACAAAAACAGCAGAAAACAGAAACTGGCACTGGGGTGCACTGAGTTAATAGGTTAGTCCAAATATGATCAAAATTGTATGGAAGTGTGTAAATATCATAGCAATATCACCCAAAAGAGGCATGGAGCAAGCAGAAATTATAGATACGTTTTGGACGTATCAACATCCCCAAGCTTAATTCCTTCTCGTCCTCGAGTAGGTAAATGATAACAAGAATAATTTCTGTGGTGACATGCTATTAACCATATAGGAATTTTTCATAGTCACATGACAAAAGCTTACAGAGACAATGATTCTATAGTAATTAAGTTGCCTCAAGAAAATCTCAAAGAACTAAAAGTTTTACAACATGAAACTGAAGCATCAAATAGATTTGTAATGAGCATGGTATGTAAATATGATATAGTGATATCTAGCTTGCCCCCTTTAGTGAAGCAAAACATAAATGCAGGGGCACCTTCAAGGTTTAAGTGACGACTAGATACAATGATTTCAAAATAAACGATATCACAATCATGCAAAAGACAATGCTACTTTGGGACAATGCATATTACACTCAGAATGACAATCATGCTCTCAGTAGTCGGTGCTTTTTAGAAGAAGGTGGAGACTCTCGAACCGTGGCTTTTGTTGGCAAAGTTGAAAACCCGTAGTCAGAAACAAAGACAAAGCATGTAGCAGAGCTCTTGGTTTTAAAAACAGGGGTATTAATTTTTTTGATATGCATGTTTTGTCAACGAATGCTAGCAGCTAACCCAATTACTTCTTGAGCTGGACAAGTTTCGAGGAATGGCTCCCGAATGAGGATCATAACATCCTCTTAATCTCCTTTGTTTATCACCGCCAAAGTTTTCTGATTTCTCATGAACAAAGCGTGAAGGAAGATTCGTTTGTTATATTAATTTTTAATGAGCCGGGTGCACTCAATGCCAATTCCTTCTCATATTATGGGTTGCACATTATACATGCACTCCCGGGGTGAAGCTTGTCCAACTTAAAAAGATCATGAATTAACCACTAGTTCCTCATAAACTTAAAATAGAGGCACAGAATAGGAACTTTATTTGAATATTTCGAGATGGTACACGAAAGTCTTCGTTAGGAATGGCAGGTAAATACCATGTATAGGAAGGTATGGTGGACTCATATGGCATAACTGGTCTAAAGGATTTGGATGCACAAGCAGTCAGTCCGCTTAGTACAGGCGAAGGCTAGCAAAAGACTGGGAGCGACCAACTTATAGAGCAATGACGGTCATAATCATGCAGAGCGACAAAGCAACATTGAATCAGGCATGGAAGTTATATCGCTACTCAGAAATAAAAGATCATCAAGGCTTGACAGACTTTCTTTACAGTCTTGAATATGCGTGAGCATACGCCAAGTCAATCAAAATAAATTCTCGAAGGAAGATATCACTAACCATACCACATCATATTCAAACAAATCATGTTGGTACTCCAATATCACATTGGAAACCCTCCAGCTATTTGAAACTAACCATAAGCAACACGAATTACCAAGCAACATCATGCATGTAGCATCTTTATCATAGACATATCAAACATTGCAACAGAAGCAAACTCTCTTGATAAGACAATCATGATAATAAAGAGAGTTCAAGCAACCAACTAAACAAAAGCTCTTTGAAAAGATAAGCATGAAAACTAAGAGCTGAGCAAGGTAGTAGCTATTGAAAGACAAAGAACACACACAGCAAAGATAGACATGAAAATTCCATGTTATGTTCTAGGTAGAAGTGGAGCATGTTTCTCTCCCACATAAAGAAAGCTGAGTTCCGACTCGTTATTAAAAGCTAAAGAAAACTAAAAGGAAAACTAAAAGCAAGACGCTCCAAGCATAGCACATAGCACATGAAGTGATAAAAATATAGTGGAACGAAAGCCGAACTGATAATGTCGATGGAGAAGGGGATGCACGGGGGGCATCCCCAAGCTTAGACGCTTGATTCTTCTTGAATATTTCTTGGGGGTGCACGGGGGCATCCCCAAGCTTGAGCGCTTGACACTCCTGAATCTTTTCATCATCTTGCCTCGCATACTTGAAAACTCCCTTCATACAAAACTCATCATAATCTGATTAGCGAGGTTAGTACCCACAATAGTATAATTGTTCCTTGCTGGAAATGAAGATATTCTTGAAAGTATACTGTTTCTCTAGATTGCCATAAAGTTTTTGCAAAGAATAAGCAAGCTTAAGGCTCGCAAAATGAAGGAAAGGCAAAACAGTACAGAATCTGTGAAAAACAGACCAGGAGGCAGTAAATGATTTTTTCGGGGCACTTATGCAACTCCAATCAAAAAACTCAGAACAGAAGCATGAAAGAAAATTATATAGAGCACGCTGTGGAAAAAATTCAGACCAAAAAGATGATCTGGTGATTTTATGCGAATTGTTCTGTACGAGGACAGAATCTGTTTCCTGGACAGCACGTCACAACTCTTGATCTTTCCTGCAATCAGAGGCTATACCTGGCACAAAACTGAAAAGTAAAGATACAATGATGATGCTACTGTAGTAACAACATCAAGACACAACAAAAGAAAAATAAAATTTTATTCATTTGGGTTGCCTCCCAAAAGCGCTTTCTTTTATGCCTTTAAGCTAGGCATAATGCATAGAGATCAAGTCTTATCAAGAGTAAGAGAATAGCTAGCCCGTGTAACGGACTCAAATGGTAACTTAATCTTCTTTCGAGGGAAGTGTTCCATCCCTTTCTTGAGAGGAAACTGGAATCTTATATTCCCCTCTTTCATGTCAATGATGGCACCAACGGTGCAAAGAAAAGGGCATCCCAAAATAATTGGACAAGAAGGTTCACACTCAATGTCCATAATAGTGAAATCAACGGGAACATAATTATCATTGACAATAATAAGAACATCATCGATCCTCCCCAAAGGTTTCTTTAAGGAAGAATCAACAAAACGAATACCAAAAGAACAAGGATCATAAGGTTTCAAATTAAGCATGTCATATATCCTTTTGGGCATAACGGAGGTACTAGCTCCAACATCACATAAAGCATGGCAAGAGAGGTTATTCAGTTTAATTTTAATCGTAGGATCCCAACCATCTTCTAGCTTTCTAGGAATGGAGGCTTCTAATTTAAGTTTCTCCTCCCTAGCTTTGATGAGAGCATTAGTGATATGCTCTGTGAAGGCAAGGTTAAGCGTGCTAGTGCGTGGATCTCTAGACATCTTGTGAAGGAAATCAATAACTTCGGTAAGAGTGCAATTATCAAAATCAAGGTCACTACTATCAAGTAAAGTGGTAGTGGTGTCCTTTAGGCTCACTTGTTTGGTAGTTTCTATAGTCATAGCATCACCATTAATAGGTCCAATGGGACCAGGAGTGCGTTGGGTGCTAAGAGTTTGGGTATCTTCAACAACTTTGATAGTAGCAACAGTGTGGTGGGTAGGAAGGCTCTTAATTCTATCCTCTTCCTCCCTTTCTCTAGCCCATCTTTCTTTAAGTTTAGCCAACATCCTAATGTTTTCATTAATTTGCACTTGAATAGCATTCATAGGAGTGACCGTCCTCTCCTCAAGAGGAGAAGTTCTAATTTTCAGCAACTCTACCTCATGGGCTAAATTGTCTACCTTTGAAGAAAGATCATCTAGTTTGTTTAGTTTCTCTTCTACACTTTTATTAAAGGCTTTTTGAGTAGTGATGAAATCTTTAAGCATAATCTCTAGTTCAGTAGTGGAGTTCTTGGTGCTAGGATAAGCATTGTTGTTCCCATACGAGTTAGAGGGGAACGGTCTAGGATTGCTACCAAAATTACTCCTATAAGCATTGTTATTAAAATTGTTTCTAGAGATAAAGTTCACATCTACTTGTTCTTGAGCAATCAAAGAATTTAAAGGAACATCATTAGGATCAACAGAAGATTGCTTCGAAAGTAGAGACATAATCAAGTCAACTTTTTAATCTAGGGAGGAGATATCCTCGACAGAGTTTACCTTCCTACCTGTTGGAGCGCGTTCGGTGTGCCATTGGGAATAGTTGGTCATCATCTCATCGAGAAGTTTTGTGGCAGCACCAAGTGTAGTTGACATAAAGGTTACTCCCGCGGCCGAATCTAGCAAGTTCCGCGAGGTAAAGTTCAAGCCTGCATAAAAAGTTTGGATAACCATCCAAGTAGACAAACAGTGAGTAGGGCAGTTCTTGACAAGAGATTTCATGCGTTCCCAAGCTTGGGCAACGTGTTCATTATCCAATTGTTTAAAATTCATTATGGTACTTCTTAGTTGGATAATTTTAGCAGGTGGATAGTACTTCCCAATAAAATCATCTTTGCACTTGTCCCATGAATCTATGCTATTTCTAGGCAAAGACTGAAACCAAATTTTAGCTTCTCCTCTCAAGGAGAAAGGAAAAAGCTTAAGCTTAACAATATTACCATCTAGTTCTTGGTACTTTTGCATATCACAGAGTGCAACAAAATTGTTCAAGTGTAAAGCAGCATCATCTCCAGCACCGGAGAATTGATCTTTCATGACCAAGTTCAATAAAGCAGGTTTAATCTCATAAGAAGATGCTGAAGTGGCAGACGCAGTAATAGGTGTGCAGATAAAGTCATCGTTGTTGTGACTAGTGAAGTCACACAACTTGGTGTTCTCGGTGGAACCCATAGCAGCAAGCAAGCAAGATAACTATTTTTGTGATTTTCGATAAAGGACACTAAAGCAAAAACTGAAAGGTAAACTAACAAGACTAAAAAACAAAGGTAAAAGATAGCGTGCAACTCCCCTATCTCGAAGAGTGGAGTCCCCGGCAACGGCGCCAGAAAACATCCTTGATGGCTTCTCGCCCCTCGTTGGTTACCCCAAGTGTAAGGTTTGAGATGCAGTGTAGCGGTAGTTTTCCCTTGGCAAAGATACCAAGGATCGAATCCCCAGAGACTCCCAGTTTCAACAAGAAGGTGTCAATCACTAACGGCACCGTGTATTAGCAATCAACGTGGACCTGCACACAGATACAAATAACTTTGTTCCCAATGAGTACAGAGAGGTTGTCAATCCCTCCGGCCTTGTCGTTTACAAAGGATTAAACGCAAGTGATAAAAGTGATGGATATTGCTGCAGAAAGTAAATAAAAGCGGAAAGTAAATATCGATGTGATCAATGATAGGAATATGGACCGGGGCGCCATGATGTTCACTAGTGATGTCTCTCTCCCAAAAGACGATAAAACAGCTATGCGAGGTAAACAAATTACAGCTGGGCAATTGACAGGATTATGTGCGCAAACCAATGCTAACTATATTGCAAGATAGGTAGAGGTTCAAAGCATGGGCAGTAAGCCAAGGTAAGTAGACCGAAATCCATCTGCATCTACTACTAATCATCCACCTTGAGATATCTATCCAGAACATCTCGCTGGTATTAAGTTGCGAGCCCCACCCAAAGTGTAAACTCAAAGCAACAGACAACTGCATTAAAATAACTTTGCGTAAAGTAAACAATCGTTGCACCCGCGGGTACAAGAACCGTTGTTTTCCCCCTTGTGGCAACAGCACATCCCCTAGACTCATGTTTCTGTCACTCAAGCTAGTCATCGAGGGGCATGAACCCACAATCAAGCATAACGTTCCCTCTTGGAGTTACTATCTACTACTCGGCCAAAGCAATAAACAGCAACGGAGAACATGCAAGAATTACTTACGAACATAAATATAAAAGAGGTAAATCAAATATATTACTCAAAAACAATCTGAACATAATCTCACAATCCGTCGGATCCCAGCAAACTCATCATAGCAACAGCATAAGGATTACATATGTGCCTCGACCATGTAGGGCAGCTCACGAGGTCTAATTAGTGAAGCACAAGAAGGGGAGGAGAACATCACATAGCTACTGATCATGGACCCATGGTCCAAGGGAGACTACTCACGCATCATCCGGGAGGCGTCCATGGTGGTGGAGAAGGTCCCGGTTGTGATCCTCCCCTCCGGCAGGGTGCCGGGAAGAGTTCTCCTGGCGCTCCCGATCTTGGAAGCGCGGCGGCGGCGGAACAGAGATGAGATCGCGAAAAAGGGTTCCCCCCTCGAGGGTTTCGGGACGAGGGTTAAATATAGGCCAAAGGGTGACGTCAGAGGGCACCTGGGGGGCCCAGGCGCCCCCCCCAGCGCGGCCAGGAGGGGGCCCGCGCCACCAGGGCCCCTGGGGCCCTGGTGGCCCCCCTCCGGCTCTCCTTCGGGGTCCTGGAAGGTTCCGGAACGCTGATTTTTTATATATTTTTTCCGGAATTTTTCTGGCAGTTTTCGTAATGGAAAAACCTGAAATACAAAAACAACAGAAAACAGAAACTGGCACTGTGGTGCACTGAGTTAATAGGTTAGTCCAAATATGATAAAATTGTATGGAAGTGTGTAAATATCATAGCAATATCACCCAAAAGAGGCATGGAGCAAGCAGAAATTATAGATACGTTTTGGACGTATCACTTCTCAAATCCTTTGTCAGGCACAACATTCTCTGCCTTCCACTGCAGCAATTCCAGTACGGTACCGAGCTTTGTGTTGCCATCTTCGCAATTGGGGTACAACCCTTTTTTGTGATCCTCTAACATGCGATCGAACTTCAGCTTCTCCTTTTGACTTTCGCATTGCGTCCTTGCATCGACAATGACACGGCGGAGATCACCATCATCGTGCACATCGTCTGGTTCCTCTTGATCTTCAGCAGCTTCACCCGTTGCAGCATCATTGGGAACATCGTCTGGTTCCTCTTGATCTTCACCAGCTCCCCCCGTTGCAGCATCACGGTATTCAGGGGGCATGTAGTTGTCATCGTACTCTTCTTCTTCGTCGTCTTCCATCATAACCCCTATTTCTCCGTGCCTCGTCCAAACATTATAGTGTGGCATGAAACCCTTGTAGAACAGGTGGGTGTGAAGGATTTTCTGGTCAGAGTAAGACTTCGTATTCCCACAATCAGGGCATGGACAACACATAAAACCATTCTGCTTGTTTGCCTCAGCCGCATCGAGAAACTCATGCACGCCCTTAATGTACTCGGAGGTGTGTCTGTCACCGTACATCCATTGTCGGTTCATCTGCGTGCATTATATATAATTAATTAAGTGTCCAAATTAATAGAAGTTCATCATCACATGCATTAAAAGCAAAGTACATACATAGTTCTCATCTAACAACATATAGCTCTCCAGAGCATCTAATTAATTAAACCATACATTGAAACTATGTAAAACATTTTAATGCGAAAACATAGGCGATCATAATCGCAACCAAGGTGACAATTGATCCAACGGCATAATGATACCAAGCCTCGGTATGAATGGCATATTTTCTAATCTTTCTAATCTTCAAGCGCATTGCATCCATCTTGATCTTGTGATCATCGACGACATCCGCAACATGCAACTCCAATATCATCTTCTCCTCCTCAATTTTTTTATTTTTTCCTTCAAGAAATTATTTTCTTCTTCAACTAAATTTAACCTCTCAACAATAGGGTCGGTTGGAATTTCCGGTTCACATACATCCTAGATAAATAAAATCTATGTCACGTTGGTCCGCATAATTATCATAAACAATAAATGAACCAATAGTTATAAAGATTAATATATATACCACATCCGAATCATAGACAGGACGAGGGCCGACGGGGGCGGATACAAAAACCATCGCACTATATAAGATGCAATAATAAAAGTAAGAAAATGATGCAAGTATCTATCTAAACATACAAGTAAGAATATTTTTCCTTTCAGAAAGAAGATAAGAGCAAGAGGCTCACCACGGTGGTGTCGGTGATGAGATCGGCGCGGGTGATCGACGGCGGTGAAGACAGGGGTGGGGCGTGACGGACCGCTAAATCTAGACAAATCTCGAGGAAAATGGAGCTTTGAGGTCGAGCTTCGAGAGGAGAAAGCTTAACTAGTGTGGCTCGGGCATTTCATCGAACACCTCATGTGCATAGGAGGTGAGCTAGAGCACCTAAAGCCCCTCCTCTCGCCGGCCCAGAAAAAACAGAGCACTGAGTAATCTGCTCCGGCGCGAGGGGTTTATATAGGCTGGACCACTGGTCCCGGTTCGTGGCATGAACCGGGTCTAAATGGGAGCATTTGGTGCCGGTTCAAGCCACGACCCGGGACCAATGGTGGTGGGCCAGGAGCGAGGCCCATTGGTCCCGGTTCGTCCCACCAACCGGGACGAAAAGGTCCAGACGAACCGGGACCAATGGCCCACGTGGCCCGGCCGGCCCCCTGGGCTCACGAACCGGGTCCAATGCCCCGATTGGTCCCGGTTCTAGATTGAACCGGGACTAATGGGCTAACCCACCCTGGACCATTGCCCCCTTTTCTACTAGAGGGGGGCGCCTGAAGGAAATATGCCCTAGAGGCAATAATAAAGTTATTATTTATTTCCTTATTTCATGATAAATGTTTATTATTCATCCTAGAATTGTATTAACCGGAAACATAATACATGTGTGAATACATAGACAAACAGAGTGTCACTAATATGCCTCTACTTGACTAGCTCGTTAATCAAAGATGGTTATGTTTCCTAACCATAGACAAAGAGTTGTTATTTGATTAACGAGGTCACATCATTAGTTGAATGATCTGATTGACATGACCCATTCTATTAGCTTAGCACCCGATCGTTTAGTATGTTGATATTGCTTTCTTCATGACTTATACATGTTCCTCTGACTATGAGATTATGCAACTCCCGTTTACCGGAGGAACACTTTGGGTACTACCAAACGTCACAACGTAACTGGGTGATTATAAAGGAGTACTACAAGTGTCTCCAAAGGTAGATGTTGGGTTGGCGTATGTCGAGATTAGGATTTGTCACTCCGATTGTCGGAGAGGTATCTCTGGGCCCTCTCGGTAATGCACATCACATAAGCCTTGCAAGCATTGCAACTAATGTGTTAGTTGTGAGATGATGTATTACGGAACGAGTAAAGAGACTTGCCGGTAACGAGATTGAACTAGGTATTGGATATCGACGATCGAATCTCGGGCAAGTAACATACCGATGACAAAAGGAACAACGTATGTTGTTATGCGGTCTGACCGATAAAGATCTTCGTAGAATATGTAGGAGCCAATATGGGCATCCAGGTCCCGCTATTGGTTATTGACCGGAGACGTGTCTCGGTCATGTCTACATTGTTCTCGAACCGTAGGGTCCGCACGCTTAAGGTTTCGATGACGGTTATATTACGAGTTTATGTATTTTGATGTACCGAAGGTTGTTCGGAGTCCCGGATGTGATCACGGACATGACGAGGAGTCTCGAAATGGCCGAGACATAAAGATCGATATATTGGACGGCTATATTCGGACACCGGAATAGTTCCGGGTGATTTCGGAGAAAAAACGGAGTACCGGGGGGTTACCGGAACCCCCCCGGGGGTTAATGGGCCCATATGGGCCCTAAGGGAAAAGAGGAGGGGCGGCCAGGGCAGGCCGCGCGCCCCCTCGCCCCTAGTCCGAATAGGACAAGGAGGGGGGGGGGGGCGGCGCCCCCCTTTTTTCGTTTCCCCCTCTCTCCTTCCTTCTCCTACAAGGCAAGGGAGAGGAGTCCTACTCCCGGTGGGAGTAGGACTCCACCTGGCGCACCCCCCTTGGGGGCCGGCCGCGCCTCCCCCTCCCCTCCTTTATATACGGGGGCAGGGGGCACCCTAGAACAGATAATTGATCAACGTGATCGTTTCTTAGCCGTGTGCGGTGCCCCCCTCCACCATATTCCACCTCGGTCATATTGTTGCAGCGCTTAGGCGAAGCCCTGCGATAATAGTACATCAAGATCGTCACCACGCCGTCGTGCTGACGGGACTCTCTCCCCGGAGCTTTGCTGGATCGGTGCCCGAGGAGCGTCACCGAGCTGTACGTGTGTCAAGAACTCAGAGGTGCCGGAGTAACGGTACTTGGATCGGTCGGATCGGGAAGACGTACGACTACTTCCTCTATGTTGTGTCATCGCTTCCGCTTCAGTCTACGAGGGTACGTAGACAACACTCTCCCCTCTCGTTGCTATGCATCACCATGATCTAGCGTGTGCGTAGGAATTTTTTTGAAATTACTACGTTCCCCAACAGTGGCATCAGAGCCTAGGTTTTTATGGTTTGATGTTATATGCACGAGTAGAACAAAAGTGAGTTGTGGACGATACAAGTCATACTGCCTACCAGCATGTCATACTTTGGTTCGGCGGTATTGTTGGATGAAGCGGCCCGGACCAACATTACGCGTACGCTTACGCGAGACTGGTTCTACCGACGTGCTTTGCACATAGGTGGCTGGCGGGTGTCAGTTTCTCCAACTTTAGTTGAACCGAGTATGGCTACGCCCGGTCCTTGAGAAGGTTAAAACGGAGTCTATTTGACAAACTATCGTTGTGGTTTTGATGCGTAGGTGAGATTGGTTCTTGCTTAAGCCCGTAGCAGCCACGTAAAACATGCAACAAACAAAGTAGAGGATGTCTAACTTGTTTTTGCAGGGCATATTGTGATGTGATATGGTCAAGACATGATGCTAAATTTTATTGTATGAGATGATCATGTTTTGTAACCGAGTTATCGGCAACTGGCAGGAGCCATATGGTTGTCGCTTTATTGTATGCAATGCAATCGCCCTGTAATGCTTTACTTTATCACTAAGCGTAGCGATAGTCGTAGAAGCATAAGATTGGCGAGACGACAACGATGCTACGATGGAGATCAAGGTGTCGCACCGGTGACGACGGTGATCATGACGGTGCTTCGAAGATGGAGATCACAAGCACGAGATAATGATGGCCATATCATATCACTTATATTGATTGCATGTGATGTTTATCTTTTATGCATCTTATCTTGCTTTGATTGACGGTAGCATTATAAGATGATCTCTCACTAATTATCAAGAAGTGTTCTCCCTGAGTATGCACCGTTGCGAAAGTTCTTCGTGCTGAGACACCACGTGATGATCGGGTGTGATAGGCTCTATGTTCAAATACAACGGGTGCAAAACAGTTGCACACGCGGAATACTCATGTTATACTTGACGAGCTATGCATATAAGATATGACCTCGGAACACGGAGACCGAAAGGTCGAGCGTGAATCATATAGTAGATATGATCAACATAATGATGTTCACCATTGAAACTACTCCATCTCACGTGATGATCGGACATGGTTTAGTTGATATGGATCACGCGATCACTTAGAAGATTAGAGGGATGTCTATCTAAGTGGGAGTTCTTAAGTAATATGATTAATTGAACTTAAATTTATCATGAACTTAGTCCCTGATAGTATCTTGCTTGTTTATGTTGATTGTAGATAGATGGCTCGTGCTGTTGTTCCGTTGAATTTTAATGCGTTCCTTGAGAAAGCAAAGTTGAAAGATGATGGTAGCAATTACACGGACTGGGTCCGTAACTTGAGGATTATCCTCATTGCTGCACAGAAGAGTTACGTCCTGGAAGCACCGCTGGGCGCCAGGCCTGCTGCAGGAGCAACACCAGATGTTATGAACGTCTGGCAGAGCAAAGCTGATGACTACTCGATAGTTCAGTGTGCCATGCTTTACGGCTTAGAACCGGGACTTCAACGACGTTTTGAACGTCATGGGGCATATGAGTTGTTCCAGGAGTTGAAGTTAATATTCCAACAGAATGCCCGGATTGAGAGATGAAGTCTCCAATAAGTTCTATAGCTGCAAGATGGAGGAGAATAGTTCTGTCAGTGAGCATATACTCAAGATGTCTGGGTATTGTAATCACTTGATTCAACTGGGATTTAATCTTCCGGATGATAGCGTCATTGACAGAATTCTCCAATCACTTCCACCTAGCTACAAAGGCTTCGTGATGAACTATAATATGCAAGGGATGGATAAGACAATTCCCGAGCTCTTCGCAATGCTAAAGGCTGCGGAGGTAGAAATCAAGAAGGAGCATCAAGTGTTGATGGTCAACAAGACCAGTAGTTTCAAGAAAAAGGGCAAAGGGAAAAAGAAGGGGAACTTCAAGAAGAACAGCAAGCAAGTTGCTGCTCAGGAGAAGAAACCCAAGTCTGGACCAAAGCCTGAAACTGAGTGCTTCTACTGGAAGCAGACTGGTCACTGGAAGCGGAACTGCCCCAAGTATTTGGCGGATAAGAAGGATGGCAAGGTGAACAAAGGTATATGTGATATACATGTTATTGATGTGTACCCTACTAATACTCGCAGTAGTACCTGGGTATTTGATACTGGTTCTGTTGCTAATATTTGCAACTCGAAACAGGGACTACGGATTAAGCGAAGATTGGCTAAGGACGAGGTGACGATGCGCGTGGGAAATGGTTCCAAAGTCGATGTGATCACGGTCGGCACGCTACCTCTACATCTACCTTCGGGATTAGTTTTAGACCTAAATAATTGTTATTTGGTGCCAGCGTTGAGCATGAACATTATATCTGGATCTTGTTTGATGCGAGACAGTTATTCATTTAAATCAGAGAATAATGGTTGTTCTATTTATATGAGTAATATCTTTTATGGTCATGCACCCTTGAAGAATGGTCTATTCTTATTGAATCTCGATAGTAGTGACACACATATTCATAATGTTGAAGCCAAAAGATGCAGAGTTGATAATGATAGTGCAACTTATTTGTGGCACTGCCGTTTAGGTCATATCGGTGTAAAGCGCATGAAGAAACTCCATACTGATGGACTTTTAGAACCACTTGATTATGAATCACTTGGTACTTGCGAACCGTGCCTCATGGGCAAGATGACTAAAACACCGTTCTCCGGTACTGTGGAGAGAGCAACAGATTTGTTGGAAATCATACATACTGATGTATGTGGTCCAATGAATGTTGAGGCTCGTGGCGGATATCGTTATTTTCTCACCTTCACAGATGATTTAAGCAGATATGGGTATATCTACTTAATGAAACATAAGTCTGAAACATTTGAAAAGTTCAAAGAATTTCAGAGTGAAGTTGAAAATCATCGTAACAAGAAAATAAAGTTTCTACGATCTGATCGTGGAGGAGAATATTTGAGTTACGAGTTTGGTCTACATTTGAAACAATGCGGAATAGTTCCGCAGCTCACACCACCCGGAACACCACAGCGTAATGGTGTGTCCGAACGTCGTAATCGTACTTTACTCGATATGGTGCGATCTATGATGTCTCTTACTGATTTACCACTATCATTTTGGGGTTATGCTCTAGAGACAGCCGCATTCACGTTAAATAGAGCACCATCGAAATCCGTTGAGACGACGCCTTATGAATTATGGTTTGGGAAGAAACCAAAGTTGTCGTTTCTAAAAGTTTGGGGCTGTGATGCTTATGTGAAAAAGCTTCAACTAGATAAGCTCAAACCCAAATCGGAGAAATGTGTCTTCATAGGATATCCAAAGGAAACTGTTGGATACATCTTCTATCACAAATCCGAAGGCAAGACTTTTGTTGCTAAATTTGGAAACTTTCTAGAGAAGGAGTTTCTCTCGAAAGAAGTGAGTGGGAGGAAAGTTGAACTTGATGAGGTAACTATACCTTCTCCCTTATTGGAAAGTAGTTCATCACAGAAACCGGTTTCTGCGACATCTACACCAATGAGTGAGGAAGTTGATGATGATGATCATGAAACTTCAGATCAAGTTACTACAGAACCTCGTAGATCGACCAGAGTAAGATCCGCACCAGAGTGGTACGGCAATCCTGTTCTGGAAGTCATGCTGCTAGATCATGATGAACCTACGAACTATGAAGAAGCGATGGTGAGCCCAGATTCCGCAAAGTGGCTTGAAGCCATGAAATCTAAGATGGGATCCATGTATGAAAACAAAGTGTGGACTTTGGATGACTTGCCCGATGGTCGGCAAGCAATAGAGAATAAATGGATCTTCAAGAAGAAGACTGACGCTGACGGTAATGTTACTGTCTACAAAGCTCGACTTGTCGCAAAAGGTTTTTGACAAGTTCAAGGGATTGACTACGATGAGACCTTCTCACCCGTAGCGATGCTTAAGTCTGTCCGAATCATGTTAGCAATTGCCGCATTTTATGATTATGAAATTTGGCAAATGGATGTAAAAACTGCATTCCTGAATGGATTTCTGGAAGAAGAGTTGTATATGATGCAACCAGAAGGTTTTATCGATCCAAAGGGAGCTAACAAAGTGTGCAAGCTCCAGCGATCCATTTATGGACTAGTGCAAGCCTCTCGGAGTTGGAATAAACGTTTTGATAGTGTGATCAAAGCATTTGGGTTTGTACAAACTTTTGGAGAAGCCTGTATTTACAAGAAAGTGAGTGGGAGCTCTGTAGCATTTCTGATATTGTATGTAGATGACATATTATTAATCGGAAATGATATAGAATTTCTGGATAGCATAAAGGGATACTTTAATAAGAGTTTTTCAATGAAAGACCTCGGTGAAGCTGCTTACATATTGGGCATCAAGATCTATAGAGATAGATCTAGACGCTTAATTGGACTTTCACAAAGCACATACCTTGACAAAGTTTTGAAGAAGTTCAAAATGGATCAAGCAAAGAAAGGGTTCTTGCCTGTGTTACAAGGTGTGAAGTTGAGTAAGACTCAATGCCCGACCACTGCAGAAGATAGAGAGAAAATGAAAGATGTTCCCTATGCTTCAGCCATAGGCTCTATCATGTATGCAATGCTGTGTACCAGACCTGATGTGTGCCTTGCTATTAGCTTAGCAGGGTGATACGTCCAAAGCGTATCTATAATTTCTGCTTGCTCCATGCCTCTTTTGGGTGATATTGCTATGATATTTACACACTTCCATACAATTTTGATCATATTTGAACTAACCTATTAACTCAGTGCACCCAGTGCCAGTTTCTGTTTTCTGCTGTTTTTGTATTTCAGGTTTTTCCATTACGAAAACTGCCAGAAAAATTCCGGAAAAAATATATAAAAAATCAGCGTTCCGGAACCTTCCAGGACCCCGAAGGAGAGTCGGAGGGGGCCCACCAGGGCCCCAGGCGCCCTGGTGGCGCGGGCCCCCTCCTGGCCGCGCCGGGGGGCGCCTGGGCCCCCCAGGTGCCCTCTGACGTCACCCTTTGGCCTATATTTAACCCTCGTCCCGAAACCCTTGAGGGGGAACCCTTTTTCGCGATCTCATCTCTGTTCCGCTGCCGCCGCGCTTCCAAGATCGGGAGCGCCAGGAGAACTCTTCCCGGCACCCTGCCGGATGGGAGGATCACCACCGGGACCTTCTCCACCACCATGGACGCCTCCCGGATGATGCGTGAGTAGTCTCCCTTGGACCATGGGTCCATGATCAGTAGCTATGTGATGTTCTCCTTGTTGGAAATATGCCCTAGAGGCAATAATAAATTGATTATTATTATATTTCCTTGTTCATGATAATCGTTTATTATCCATGCTAGAATTGTATTGATTGGAAACTCAGATACATGTGTGGATACATAGACAACACAATGTCCCTAGTAAGCCTCTGGTTGACTAGCTCGTTGCTCAATAGATGGTTACGGTTTCCTGACCATGGACATTGGATGTCATTGATAACGGGATCACATCATTAGGAGAATGATGTGATGGACAAGACCCAATCCTAAGCCTAGCACAAGATCATGTAGTTCGTATGCTAAAGCTTTTATAATGTCAAGTATCACTTCCTTAGACCATGAGATAGTGCAACTCCCGGATACCGTAGGAATGCTTTGGGTGTGCCAAACGTCACAACGTAACTGGGTGGCTATAAAGGTGCACTACGGGTATCTCCGAAAGTGTCTGTTGGGTTGGCACGAATCGAGACTGGGATTTGTCACTCCGTGTGACGGAGAGGTATCTCTGGGCCCACTCGGTAGGACATCATCATAATGTGCACAATGTGATCAAGGAGTTGATCACGGGATGATGTGTTGCGGAACGAGTAAAAGAGACTTGCCGGTAACGAGATTGAACAAGGTATCGGGCTACCGACAATCGAATCTCGGGCAAGTACAATACCGCTAGACAAAGGGAATTGTATACGGGATTGATTAAGTCCTTGACATCGTGGTTCATCCGATGAGATCATCGTGGAACGTGTGGGATCCAACATGGGTATCCAGATCCCGCTGTTGGTTATTGACCGGAGAACGTCTCGGTCATGTCTGCATGTCTCCCGAACCCGTAGGGTCTACACACTTAAGGTTCGATGACGCTAGGGTTATAAAGGAAGCTTGTATGTGGTTACCGAATGTTGTTCGGAGTCCCGGATGAGATCCCGGATGTCACGAGGAGTTCCGGAATGGTCCGGAGGTAAAGATTTATATATGGGAAGTCCTGTTTTGGTCACCGGAAGAGTTTCGGGGTTTATCGGTAATGTACCGGGACCACCGGGAGGGTCCCGGGGGTCCACCAAGTGGGGCCACCTGCCCCGAAGGCTTGCATGGGCCAAGTGTGGGAGGGGACCAGCCCCTAGGTGGGCTGGGGCGCCCCCCACCAGGGCCCAAGGCGCAGGGAAGAGTGGGAGGGGGCAAACCCTAGGGCAGATGGGCCCTAAGGCCCACCCTAGGCGCGCCTCCCCTCTCTCCCCCTCTGGCCGCCACCCAGATGGGATCTGGGGCTGCCGCCACCCTTGGGGAGGGAACCCTAGAGGGGGCGCAGCCCCCTCCCCTTCCCCTATATATACTAGAGGTTTTGGGGGCTGCCAACACATGAGTTCCTCTCCTCGTTGGCGCAGCCCTGCATCTCTCCTTCCTCCTCTTCTGCGGTGCTTGGCGAAGCCCTGCAGGATTGCCACGCTCCTCCACCACCACCACGCCGTTGTGCTGCTGCTGGATGGAGTCTTCCTCAACCTCTCCCTCTCTCCTTGCTGGATCAAGGCGTGGGAGACGTCACCGGGCTGTACGTGTGTTGAACGCGGAGGTGCCGTCCGTTCGGCACTAGGATCATCGGTGATTTGGATCACGACGAGTACGACTCCATCAACCCCGTTCACTTGAACGCTTCCGCACGCGATCTACAAAGGTATGTAGATGAATCTGAATACTCGTTGCTAGTTTCTCCATAGATAGATCTTGGTGACACGTAGGAAAATTTTGAATTTCTGCTACGTTCCCCAACAGTGGCATCATGAGCTAGGTCTATTGCGTAGATTCTTTGCACGAGTAGAACACAAAGTAGTTGTGGGCGTTGATATTGTCAATTTACTTGCCGTTACTAGTCTTATCTTGATTCGGCGGCATTGTGGGATGAAGCGGCCCGGACCAACCTTACACGTACTCTTACGTGAGACCGGTTCCACCGACTGACATGCACTAGTTGCATAAGGTGGCTGGCGGGTGTCTGTCTCTCCCACTTTAGTCGGATCGGATTCGATGAAAAGGGTCCTTATGAAGGGTAAATAGCAATTGGCATATCACGTTGTGGTTTTGTGTAGGTAAGAAACGTTCTTGCTAGAAACCCATAGCAGCCACGTAAAACATGCAAACAACAATTAGAGGACGTCTAACTTGTTTTTGCAGGGTATGCTGTGTGATGTGATATGGCCAAGAAGAATGTGATGAATGATATGTGATGTATGAGATTGATCATGTTCTTGTAATAGGAATCACGACTTGCATGTCGATGAGTATGACAACCAGCAGGAGCCATAGGAGTTGTCTTTAATTTATTTATGACCTGCGTGTCAACATAAACGTCATGTAATTACTTTACTTTATTGCTAATCGTTAGCCATAGTAGTAGAAGTAATATTTGGCGAGACAACTTCATGAAGACACGATGATGGAGATCATGGTGCCATGCCGGTGACGATGATGATCATGAAGCCCCGAAGATGGAGATCAAAAGGAGCAAAATGATGATGGCCATATCATGTCACTATTTGATTGCATGAGATGTTTATCATGTTATTGCATCTTATTTGCTTAGAACAACGGTAGTAAATAAGATGATCCCTCATTAAAATTTCAAGAAGTGTTTTCCCCTAACTGTGCACCGTTGCTAAAGTTCGTCGTTTCGAAGCACCACGTGATGATCGGGTGTGATAGATCCTTACGTTCACATACAATGGGTGTTGACGAGCCTAGCATGTACAGACATGGCCTCGGAACACATGCAAACACTTAGGTTGACTTGACGAGCCTAGCATGTACAGACATGGCCTCGGAACACAGAAGACCGAAAGGTCGAGCATGAGTCGTATGGCAGATACGATCAACATGAAGATGTTCACCGATTTGACTAGTCCGTCTCACGTGATGATCGGACACGGCCTAGTTGACTCGGATCATGTAATCACTTAGATGACTAGAGGGATGTCTATCTGAGTGGGAGTTCATAAGATGAACTTAATTATCCTGAACATAGTCAAAAGAACTTTGCAAGTTATAGCTTACGCTTTAGTTCTACTGTTTAGATACGTTCCTAGAGAAAATTTAGTTGAAAGTTGTTAGTAGCAATTATGCGGACTAGGTCCGTAAACCGAGGATTGTCCTCGTTGCTTCATAGAAGGCTTATGTCCTTAATGCACCACTCAGTGTGCTGAACCTCGAACGTCGTCTGTGGATGTTGTGAACATCTGACATACACATTTTGATAACTACGTGATAGTTCGGTTAAACGGTTTAGAGTTGAGGCACCGAAGACGTTTTTGAAACGTCGTAAAACATATGAGATGTTTCGAGGACTGAAATTGCAATTTCAGGCTCGTGCCCACGTCAAGAGGTATGAGACCTCCGACAAGTTTCTTAGCCTGCAAACTAAGGGAGAAAAAGTTCAATCGTTGAGCTTGTGCTCAGATTGTCTGAGTACAACAAATCACTTGAATCGAGTGGGAGTTGATCTTCCAGATAAGATAGTGATGTTTCTCCAAAGTCATTACCACCAAGCTGCGAGAGCTTCGTGATGAACTATAACATATCAGGGATAGATATGATGATCCTTGAAATATTCGCAATGTTTGACACCGCGAAAGTAGAAATCAAGAAGGAGCATCAATTGTTGATGGTTGGTGAAACCACTAGTTTCAAGAAGGGTAAGGGCAAGACGGGATACTTCATGAAACGGCAAATCAGCTGCTGCTCTAGTGGAGAAACCCAAGGTTGAACCTAAACCCGAGACTGAGTGCTTCTGTAATAAGGGGAACAACCACTGGAGGAGAATTACCCTAGATACTTGGTAGATTAGAAGGCTGGCAAGGTCGATAGAAGTATATTGGATATACATTGTGTTGATTACTAGTACTCCTAGTAGCACCAAGGTATTAGATACCGGTTCGGTTGCTAAGTGTTAGTAACTCGAAACAAAAGGCTACGGAAGAAACGGAGACTAGCTAAAGGTGAGCTGACGGTATGTGTTGGAAGTGTTTCCAATGTTGATATGATCAAGCATCGCACGCTCCCTCTACCATCGAGATCGGTGTTTGCGTTGGGCATAGACATGATTGGATTATGTCTATCGCAATACGGTTATTCATTTAAGGAGAATAATGGTTACTCTGGTTATTTGAATAATACCTTCAAAGGTCTTACACCTAAAATGAATGGTTTATTAATCTCGATCGTAATGATACACATGTTCATGCCAAAAGATAGTAATGATAGTACCACCTACTTGTGGCACAGCCACGTAAGTCATATCGGTATAAAACGCATGAAGAAGCTCCATGTTGATGGATCTTTGGGCTCACTCATTTTTGAAAGGTTTGAGACATGCGAACCATGTCTATTGGTGTATATGCATGAAGAAACTCCATGCAAATGGATCGTTTGGACTCACTTGATTTTTGAATCACTTGAGACATGCAAATCATACCACATGGGCAAGATGACTCAAAGCCTCGTTTTCAGTAAAATGGAACTAGAAAGCAACTTGTTGGAAGTAACACATTTTGATGTGTGCAGTCCAATGAGTGCTGAGGCATGCAGTGAATATCGTTATGTTCTTACTTCACAAATGATTCGAGTAGATGTTGAGTATATCTACTTGATGAAACACAAGACTGAATTATTGAATGGTTCAAGTAATTTCAGTGTGAAGTTGAAGATCTTCGTGATAAGAGGATAAAATGTCTATGATATGATCATAGAAATGAATATCTGAGTTACGAGTTTGGCACACAATTAAGACATTGTGGAAATTGTTTCACAACTAATACAGCCTGGAACACCATTGTGTGATGGTGTGTCCGAACATCATAATTGCACCCTATTGGATATGATGCATACCATGATGTCTCTTATCGAATTACCACAAAAGTTTATGGGTTAGGCATTAGAGACAACCGCATTCACTTTAAATAGGGCACCACGTAATTCCGATGAGATGACACCATATGAACTATGGTTTAGAGAAACCCACAAAAGTTTATGGGTTAGGCATTAGAGACAACCGCATTCACTTTAAATAGGGCACCACGTAATTCCGATGAGATGACACCATATGAACTATGGTTTAGAGAAACCTAAGCTGTCATTTCTTAAAAGTTTGGGGCTGCGACGCTTATGTGAAAAAGTTTCAGGTTGATAAGCTCGAACCCAAAGCGGATAAAATGCATCTTCATAGGACACCCAAATCAGTTGGGTATACTTCCTGTCTCAGATCCGAAAGCAATAGGGATTGTATATGAAATCGGGTCCTTTCTCGAGGAAAAGTTTCTCTCGAAAGAATTGAGTGGGAGGATGGTGGAAGACTTGATGAGGTTATTGAACCGTCACTTCAACTAGTGTGTAGCAGGGCACAAGAAGATGTTCCTGTGGCACCTACACCAATTGAAGTAGAAGCTTATGATAGTGATCATGGAACTTCGGATCAAGTCACTACCGTACCTCGTAGGGTGACAAGGATGCGTACTGCTTCAGAGTGGTACGCAATCCTGTCTCGAAAGTCATGTTGCTAGACAACAATGAACCTACGAGCTATGGAGAAGCGATGGTGGGCCCGGATTCCGAAAAATGGCTCGAGGTCATAAAATCTGAGAGAGGATCCATGTATGAAAACAAAGTGTAGACTTTGGCAGAATGACTCGATGGTCGTAAGGCTGTTGAGTACAGATGGATTTTAAAAGGAAGACGGACAATGATGGTAAATGTCACCATTAAGAAAGCTCGACTTGTCGTTAAGATGTTTTCCGACAAGTTCAAGGAGTTGACTGCGATGAGGCTTTCTCACTCGTAGCGATGCTAAGAGTCTGTTAGAATTATGTTAGCAATTACTGCATTATTTATGAAATCATGCAGATAGGATGTCAAAACATTGTTTCCTCGACGATTTTCTTGAGGAAAGGTTGTATGTGATACAACCGGAAGGTTTTGTCAATCCTGAAAGATGCTAATAAGTATGCAAAAGCTCCAGCAATCCTTCGGAGGACTGGAGTAAGCATCTCGGAGTTGGAATGTATGCTTTGATGAGATGATCAAAGATTTTGGGTTTATACAAAGTTTATGAGAAACTTGTATTTCCAAAGAAGTGAGTGGGAGCACTATAGAATTTCTGATGAGTATATGTTGTTGACATATTGTTGATCAGAAATAATGTAGAATTTCTGGAAAGCATATAGGGTTATTTGAAAATAGTTTTTCAATGGAAAACCTGGATTAAGCTACTTAAACATTGAGCATCAAGATCTATAAGGATAGATCAAAACGCTTAATGGTACTTTCAAATGAGCACATACCTTGACATGATCTTAAAGGTGTTCAAGATGGATCAGCCAAAGAAAGAGTTCTTGCCTGAGTTGTAGGGTATGAAGTTAAGAGTTAAAGCTCGACCACGGCAGAAGAGAGAGAAAGGACGAAGGTCGTCCCCTATGCTATTGTCATAGGCTCTATACGGAATGCCATGCTGAGTACCACACGTGATGTGTGCCTTGCCACATGATTGGCAAGAGGGTACAAAGGTGATCTAGGAGTAGATCACCAGATAGCAGTCAAAGTTATCCTTAGTAACTAGTGGACTAAGGAATTTTCTCGATTATGGAGGTGTAAAAAGAGTTCGTCGTAAAGGGTTACGCCGATGCAAACTTTGACACTAATCCAGATTATTCTGAGTAGTAAACTGGATTCGTATAGTAGAACAGTTATTTGGAATAGCTCCAAATGTAGCGTAGTAGTTGCATCTACAAGATGACTTAGAAATTTGCAAAGTACATACGGATCTGAATGTTTCAGACCCGTTGACTATAACCTCTCTCACAAGCATAACATGATCAAACCCAGAACTCTTGGGTGTTAGTCACATAGGGATGTGACCTTGAGTGTTAATCACATATCGATGTGAACTGGATTATTGACTCTAGTGCAAGTGGGAGACTGTTGGAAATATGCCCTAGAGGCAATAATAAATTGATTATTATTATATTTCCTTGTTCATGATAATCATTTATTATCCATGCTAGAATTGTATTGATTGGAAACTCAGATACATGTGTGGATACATAGACAACACAATGTCCCTAGTAAGCCTCTGGTTGACTAGCTCGTTGCTCAATAGATGGTTACGGTTTCCTGACCATGGACATTGGATGTCATTGATAACGGGATCACATCATTAGGAGAATGATGTGATGGACAAGACCCAATCCTAAGCCTAGCACAAGATCATGTAGTTCGTATGCTAAAGCTTTTATAATGTCAAGTATCACTTCCTTAGACCATGAGATTGTGCAACTCCCGGATACCGTAGGAATGCTTTGGGTGTGCCAAACGTCACAACGTAACTGGGTGGCTATAAAGGTGCACTACGGGTATCTCCGAAAGTGTCTGTTGGGTTGGCACGAATCGAGACTGGGATTTGTCACTCCGTGTGACGGAGAGGTATCTCTGGGCCCACTCGGTAGGACATCATCATAATGTGCACAATGTGATCAAGGAGTTGATCACGGGATGATGTGTTGCGGAACGAGTAAAAGAGACTTGCCGGTAACGAGATTGAACAAGGTATCGGGATACCGACGATCGAATCTCGGGCAAGTACAATACCGCTAGACAAAGGGAATTGTATACGGGATTGATTAAGTCCTTGACATCGTGGTTCATCCGATGAGATCATCGTGGAACGTGTGGGATCCAACATGGGTATCCAGATCCCGCTGTTGGTTATTGACCGGAGAACGTCTCGGTCATGTCTGCATGTCTCCCGAACCCGTAGGGTCTACACACTTAAGGTTCGATGACGCTAGGGTTATAAAGGAAGCTTGTATGTGGTTACCGAATGTTGTTCGGAGTCCCGGATGAGATCCCGGATGTCACGAGGAGTTCCGGAATGGTCCGGAGGTAAAGATTTATATATGGGAAGTCCTGTTTTGGTCACCGGAAGAGTTTCGGGGTTTATCGGTAATGTACCGGGACCACCGGGAGGGTCCCGGGGGTCCACCAAGTGGGGCCACCTGCCCCGGAGGCTTGCATGGGCCAAGTGTGGGAGGGGACCAGCCCCTAGGTGGGCTGGGCCGCCCCCCACCAGGGCCCAAGGCGCAGGGAAGAGTGGGAGGGGGCAAACCCTAGGGCAGATGGGCCCTAAGGCCCACCCCAGGCGCGCCTCCCCTCTCTCCCCCTCTGGCCGCCACCCAGATGGGATCTGGGGCTGCCGCCACCCTTGGGGAGGGAACCCTAGAGGGGGCGCAGCCCCCTCCCCTTCCCCTATATATACTAGAGGTTTTGGGGGCTGCCAACACATGAGTTCCTCTCCTTGTTGGCGCAGCCCTGCATCTCTCCTTCCTCCTCTTTTGCGGTGCTTGGCGAAGCCCTGCAGGATTGCCACGCTCCTCCACCACCACCACGCCGTTGTGCTGCTGCTGGATGGAGTCTTCCTCAACCTCTCCCTCTCTCCTTGCTGGATCAAGGCGTGGGAGACGTCACCGGGCTGTACGTGTGTTGAACGCGGAGGTGCCGTCCGTTCGGCACTAGGATCATCGGTGATTTGGATCACGACGAGTACGACTCCATCAACCCCGTTCACTTGAACGCTTCCGCACGCGATCTACAAAGGTATGTAGATGAATCTGAATACTCGTTGCTAGTTTCTCCATAGATAGATCTTGGTGACACGTAGGAAAATTTTGAATTTCTGCTATGTTCCCCAACACTCCTCCCCTTCTTGTGCTTCACTAATTAGACCTCGTGAGCTGCCCTACATGATCGAGGCACATATGTAATCCTTATGCTGTTGCTATGATGAGTTTGCTGGGATCCGATGGATTGTGAGATTATGTTCAGATTGTGTTTGAGTAATATATTTGATTTACCTCTTTTATATTTATGTTCGTAAGTAATTCTTGCATGTTCTCCGTTGCTGTTTATTGCTTTGGCCGAGTAGTAGATAGTAACTCCAAGAGGGAACGTTATGCTTCATTGTGGGTTCATGCCCCTCGATGACTAGTTTGAGTGACAGAAACATGAGTCTAGGGGATGTGTTGTTGCCACAAGGGGGAAAACAACGGTGCTTGTGCCCGCGGGTGCAAGGATTGTTTACTTTACGCAAAGTTATTTTAATGCAGTTGTCTGTTGCTTTGAGTTTACACTTTGGGTGGGGCTCGCAACTTAATACCAGCGAGATGTTCTGGATAGATATCTCAAGGTGGAAGATTAGTAGTAGATGCAGATGGATTTTGGTCTACTTACCTTGGCGTACTGCCCATGCTTTGAACCTCTACCTATCTTGAAATATAGTTAGCATTGGTTTGCGCACATAATCCTGTCAATTGCCCAGCTGTAATTTGTTTACCTCGCATAGCTGTTTTATCGTCTTTTGGGAGAGAGACATCACTAGTGAACATCATGGCGCCCCGGAACATATTCCTATCATTGATCACATTGCTATTTACTTTCCGCTTTTATTTACTTTCTGCAGCAATATCCGTCACTTTTATCACTTGCGTTTGATCCTTTGTAAACGACAAGGCCGGAGGGATTGACAACCTCTCTGTACTTGTTGGGAACAAAGTTATTTGTATCTGTGTGCAGGTCCACGTTGATTGCTAATACACGGTGCCGTTAGCGATTGACACCTTCTTGTTGAAACTGGGAGTCTCTGGGGATTCGATCCTTGGTATATTTGCCAAGGGAAAACTACCGCTACACTGCATCTCAAACCTTACACTTGGGGTAACCAACGAGGGGCGAGAAGCCATCAACGGTGTTTTCTGGCGCCGTTGCCGGGGACTCCACTCTTCGAGATAGGGGAGTTGCACGCTATCTTTTACCTTAGTTTTTTAGTCTTGTTAGTTTACCTTTCAGTTTTTGCTTTAGTGTCCTTTATCGAAAATCACAAAAGTAGTTATCTTGCTTGCTTGCTGCTATGGGTTCCACCGAGAACACCAAGTTGTGTGACTTCACTAGTCACAACAACGATGACTTTATCTGCACACCTATTACTGCACCTGCCACTTCAGCATCTTCTTATGAGATTAAACCTCCTTTATTGAACTTGGTCATGAAAGATCAATTCTCCGGTGCTGGAGATGATGCTGCTTTACACTTGAACAATTTTGTTGCACTCTGTGATATGCAAAAGTACCAAGAACTAGATGGTAATATTGTTAAGCTTAAGCTTTTTCCTTTCTCCTTGAGAGGAGGAGCTAAAATTTGGTTTCAGTCTTTGCCTAGAAATAGCATAGATTCATGGGACAAGTGCAAAGATGCTTTTATTGGGAAGTACTATCCACCTGCTAAAATTATCCAACTAAGAAGTACCATAATGAATTTTAAACAATTGGATAATGAACACGTTGCCCAAGCTTGGGAACGCATGACATCTCTTGTCAAGAACTGCCCTACTCACTATTTGTCTACTTGGATGGTTATCCAAACTTTTTATGCAGGCTTGAACTTTACCTCGCGGAACTTGCTAGATTCGGCCGCGGGAGGAACCTTTATGTCAACTACACTTGGTGCTGCCACAAAACTTCTCGATGAGATGATGACCAACTATTCCCAATGGCACACCGAACGCGCTCCAACAGGTAGGAAGGTAAACTCTGTCGAGGAGATCTCCTCCCTAAATGAAAAAGTTGACTTGATTATGTCTCTACTTTCGAAGCAATCTTCTGTTGATCCTAATGATGTTCCTTTAAATTCTTTGATTGCTCAAGAACAAGTAGATGTGAACTTTGTCTCTAGAAACAATTTTAATAACAATGCTTATAGGAGTAATTTTGGTAGCAATCCTAGACCGTTCCCCTCTAACTCTTATGGGAACAACAATGCTTATCCTAGCACCAAGAACTCCACTACTGAACTAGAGATTATGCTTAAAGATTTCATCACTACTCAAAAAGCCTTTAATAAAAGTGTAGAAGAGAAACTAAACAAACTAGATGATCTTTCTTCAAAGGTAGACAATTTAGCCCATGAGGTAGAGTTGCTTAAAATTAGAACTTCTCCTCTTGAGGAGAGGACGGTCACTCCTATGAATGCTATTCAAGTGCAAATTAATGAAAACATTAGGATGTTGGCTAAACTTAAAGAAAGATGGGATAGAGAAAGGGAGGAAGAGGATAGAATTAAGAGCCTTCCTACCCACCACACTGTTGCTACTATCAAAGTTGTTGAAGATACCCAAACTCTTAGCACCCAACGCACTCCTGGTCCCATTGGACCTATTAATGGTGATGCTATGACTATAGAAACTACCAAACAAGTGAGCCTAAAGGAAACCACTACCACTTTACTTGATAGTAGTGACCTTGATTTTGATAATTGCACTCTTACCGAAGTTATTGATTTCCTTCACAAGATGTCTAGAGATCCACGCACTAGCACGCTTAACCTTGCCTTCAAAGAGCATATCACTAATGCTCTCATCAAAGCTAGGGAGGAGAAACTTAAATTAGAAGCCTCCATTCCTAGAAAGCTAGAAGATGGTTGGGATCCTACGATTAAAATTAAACTGAATAACTTCTCTTGCTATGCTTTATGTGATGTTGGAGCTAGTACCTCCGTTATGCCCAAAAGGATATATGACATGCTTAATTTGAAACCTTATGATCCTTGTTCTTTTGGTATTCGTTTTGTTGATTCTTCCTTGAAGAAACCTTTGGGGAGGATCGATGATGTTCTTATTGTTGTCAATGATAATTATGATCCCGTTGATTTCACTATTATGGACATTGAGTGTGAACCTTCTTCTCCAATTATTTTGGGACGTCCTTTTCTTCGCACCGTTGGTGCCATCATTGACATGAAAGAGGGGAATATAAGATTCCAGTTTCCTCTCAAGAAAGGGATGGAACACTACCCTCGAAAGAAGATTAAGTTACCATTTGAGTCCGTTACACGGGCTAGCTATTCTCTTACTCTTGATAAGACTTGATCTCTATGCATTATGCCTAGCTTAAAGGCGTAAAAGAAAGCGCTTTTGGGAGGCAACCCACAATGAATAAATTTTTATTTTTCTTTTGTTGTGTCTTGATGTTGTTACTACAGTAGCATCATCATTGTATCTTTACTTTTCAGTTTTGTGCCAGGTATAGCCTCTGATTGCAGGAAAGATCAAGAGTTGTGACGTGCTGTCCAGGAAACAGATTCTGTCCTCGTACAGAAAAATTCGCATAAAATCACCAGATCATCTTTTTGGTCTGAATTTTTTCCACAGCGTGCTCTATATAATTGTCTTTCAGGCGTCTGTTCTGAGTTTTTTGATTGGAGTTGCATAAGTGCCCCGAAAAAATCATTTACTGCCTGCTGGTCTGTTTTTCACAGATTCTGTACTGTTTTGCCTTTCCTTCATTTTGCGAGCCTTAAGCTTGCTTATTCTTTGCAAAAACTTTATGGCAATCTGGAGAAACAGTATACTTTCAAGAATATCTTTATTTCCAGCAAGGAACAATTATACTATTGTGGGTACTAACCTCGATAATCAGATTATGATGAGTTTTGTATGAAGGGAGTTTTCAAGTGTGCGAGGGAAGATGATGAAAAGATTCAGGAGTGTCAAGCGCTCAAGCTTGGGGATGCCCCCGTGCACCCCCAAGAAATATTCAAGAAGACTTAAGCTTCTAAGCTTGGGGATGCCCCCCGTGCATCCCCTTCTCCATCGACATTATCAGTTCGTCTTTCGTTCCACTATATTTTTATCACTTCATGTGCTATGTGCTATGCTTGGAGCGTCTTGCTTTTAGTCTTGCTTTTAGTTTTCTTTAGCTTTTAATAACGAGTCGGAACTCAGCTTTCTTTATGTGGGAGAGAAACATGCTCCACTTCTACCTAGAACATAACATGGAATTTTCATGTCTATCTTTGCTGTGTGTGTTCTTTGTCTTTCAATAGCTACTACCTTGCTCAGCTCTTAGTTTTCATGCTTATCTTTTCAAAGAGCTTTTGTTTAGTTGGTTGCTTGAACTCTCTTTATTATCTTGATTGTCTTATCAAGAGAGTTTGCTTCTGTTGCAATGATTGATATGTCTATGATAAAGATGCTACATGCATGATGTTGCTTGGTAATTCGTGTTGCTTATGGTTAGTTTCAAATAGCTGGAGGGTTTCCAATGTGATATTGGAGTACCAACATGATTTGTTTGAATATGATGTGGTATGGTTAGTGATATCTTCCTTCGAGAATTTATTTTGATTGACTTGGCGTATGCTCACGCATATTCAAGACTGTAAAGAAAGTCTGTCAAGCCTTGATGATCTTTTATTTCTGAGTAGCGATATAACTTCCATGCCTGATTCAATGTTGCTTTGTCGCTCTGCATGATTATGACCGTCATTGCTCTCTAAGTTGGTCGCTCCCAGTCTTTTGCTAGCCTTCGCCTGTACTAAGCGGACTGACTGCTTGTGCATCCAAATCCTTTAAACCAGTTATGCCATATGAGTCCACCATACCTTCCTATACATGGTATTTACCCGCCATTCCTAACGAAGACTTTTGTGTTCCTATTCTGTGCCTCTGTTTTAAGTTTATGAGGAAGTAGTGGTTAATTCATGATCTTTTTAAGTTGGACAAGCTTCACCCCGGGATTGCATGTATAATGTGCAACCCATAATATGAGAAACAATTGGCATTGAGTGCACCCGGCTCATTAAAAATTAATATAACAAACGAATCTTCCTTCACGCTTTGTTCATGAGAAATCAGAAAACTTTGGCAGTGATAAACAAAGGAGATTAAGAGGATGTTATGATCCTCATTCGGGAGCCATTCCTCGAAACTTGTCCAGCTCAAGAAGTAATTGGGTTAGCTGCTAGCATTCCTTGACAAAACATGCATATCAAAAAAATTATTACCCCTGTTTTTAAAACCAAGAGCTCTGGTACATGCTTTGTCTTTGTTTCCGACTACGGGTTTTCAAATTTGCCAACAAAAGCCACGGTTCAAGAGTCTCCACCTTCTTCTAAAAAGCACCGACTACTGAGAGCATGATTGTCATTCTGAGTGTAATGTGCATTGTCCCAAAGTAGCATTGTCTTTTGCATGATTGTGATATCGTTTATTTTGAAATCATTGTATCTATTCGTCACTTAAACCTTGGAGGTGCCCCTGCATTTATGTTTTGCTTCACTAAAGGGGGCAAGCTAGATATCACTATATCATATTTACATACCATGCTCATTACAAATCTATTTGATGCTTCAGTTTCATGTTGTAAAACTTTTAGTTCTTTGAGATTTTCTCAAGGCGACTTAATTACTATAGAATCATTGTCTCTGTAAGCTTTTGTCATGTGACTATGAAAAAGTCCTATATGGTTAATAGCATGTCACCACAGAAATTATTCTTGTTATCATTTACCTACTCGAGGACGAGAAGGAATTAAGCTTGGGGATGTTGATACGTCCAAAACGTATCTATAATTTCTGCTTGCTCCATGCCTCTTTTGGGTGATATTGCTATGATATTTACACACTTCCATACAATTTTGATCATATTTGGACTAACCTATTAACTCAGTGCACTCCAGTGCCAGTTTCTGTTTTCTGCTGTTTTTGTATTTCAGGTTTTTCCATTACGAAAACTGCCAGAAAAATTCCGGAAAAAATATATAAAAAATCAGCGTTCCGGAACCTTCCAGGACCCCGAAGGAGAGCCGGAGGGGGGGCACCAGGGCCCCAGGCGCCCTGGTGGCGCGGGCCCCCTCCTGGCCGCGCCGGGGGGGCGCCTGGGCCCCACAGGTGCCCTCTGACGTCACCCTTTGGCCTATATTTAACCCTCGTCCCGAAACCCTCGAGGGGGGAACCCTTTTCCGCGATCTCATCTCTGTTCCGCCGCCGCCGCGCTTCCAAGATCGGGAGCACCAGGAGAACTCTTCCCGGCACCCTGCCGGAGGGGAGGATCACAACCGGGACCTTCTCCACCACCATGGACGCCTCCCGGATGATGGGTGAGTAGTCTCCCTTGGACCATGGGTCCATGATCAGTAGCTACGTGATGTTCTCCTCCCCTTCTTGTGCTTCACTAATTAGACCTCGTGAGCTGCCCTACATGATCGAGGCACATATGTAATCCTTACGCTGTTGCTATGATGAGTTTGCTGGGATCCGATGGATTGTGAGATTATGTTCAGATTGTGTTTGAGTAATATATTTGATTTACCTCTTTTATATTTATGTTCGTAAGTAATTCTTGCATGTTCTCCGTTGCTGTTTATTGCTTTGGCCGAGTAGTAGATAGTAACTCCAAGAGGGAACGTTATGCTTCATTGTGGGTTCATGCCCCTCGATGACTAGTTTGAGTGACAGAAACATGAGTCTAGGGGATGTGTTGTTGCCACAAGGGGGAAAACAACGGTGCTTGTGCCCGCGGGTGCAAGGATTGTTTACTTTACGCAAAGTTATTTTAATGCAGTTGTCTGTTGCTTTGAGTTTACACTTTGGGTGGGGCTCGCAACTTAATACCAGCGAGATGTTCTGGATAGATATCTCAAGGTGGAAGATTAGTAGTAGATGCAGATGGATTTCGGTCTACTTACCTTGGCGTACTGCCCATGCTTTGAACCTCTACCTAACTTGCAATATAGTTAGCATTGGTTTGCGCACATAATCCTGTCAATTGCCCAGCTCTAATTTGTTTACCTCGCATAGCTGTTTTATCGTCTTTTGGGAGAGAGACATCACTAGTGAACATCATGGCGCCCCGGTCCATATTCCTATCATTGATCACATCGCTATATACTTTCCGCTTTTATTTACTTTCTGCAGCAATATCCATCACTTTTATCACTTGCGTTTGATCCTTTGTAAACGACAAGGCCGGAGGGATTGACAACCTCTCTGTACTCGTTGGGAACAAAGTTATTGGTATCTGTGTGCAGGTCCATGTTGATTGCTAATACACGGTGCCGTTAGCGATTGACACCTTCTTGTTGAAACTGGGAGTCTCTGGGGATTCGATCCTTGGTATATTTGCCAAGGGAAAACTACCGCTACACTGCATCTCAAACCTTACACTTGGGGTAACCAACGAGGGGCGAGAAGCCATCACAGGGAGGTACCAAAGTAATCCAGGAGTGGATCACTGGACAGCGGTCAAGAACATCCTGAAGTACCTGAAAAGGACTAAGAATATGTTTCTCGTATATGGAGGTGACAAAGAGCTCATCGTAAACGGTTACGTTGATGCAAGCTTTGACACTAATCCGGACGATTCTAAATCGCAAACCGGATACGTGTTTACATTAAACGGCGGAGCTGTCAGTTGGTGCAGTTCTAAACAAAGCGTCGTGGGGGGATCTACATGTGAAGCGGAGTACATAGCTGCTTCGGAAGCAGCTAATGAAGGAGTCTGGATGAAGGAGTTCATATCCGATCTAGGTGTCATACCTAGTGCATTGGGTCCAATGAAAATCTTTTGTGACAATACTGGTGCAATTGCCTTGGCAAAGGAATCCAGATTTCACAAGAGAACCAAGCACATCAAGAGACGCTTCAATTCCATCCGGGATCTAGTCCAGGTGGGAGACATAGAGATTTGCAAGATACATACAGATCTGAATGTTGCAGACCCGTTGACTAAGCCTCTTCCACGAGCAAAACAAGATCAGCACCAAGACTCCATGGGTGTTAGAATCATTACTGTGTAATCTAGATTATTGACTCTAGTGCAAGTGGGAGACTGAAGGAAATATGCCCTAGAGGCAATAATAAAGTTATTATTTATTTCCTTATTTCATGATGTTTATTATTCATGCTAGAATTGTATTAACCGGAAACATAATACATGTGTGAATACATAGACAAACAGAGTGTCACTAGTATGCCTCTACTTGACTAGCTCGTTAATCAAAGATGGTTATGTTTCCTAACCATAGACAAAGAGTTGTTATTTGATTAACGAGGTCACATCATTAGTTGAATGATCTGATTGACATGACCCATTCTACTAGCTTAGCACCCGATCGTTTAGTATGTTGCTATTGCTTTCTCCATGACTTATACATGTTCCTCTGACTATGAGATTATGCAACTCCCGTTTACCGGAGGAACACTTTGGGTACTACCAAACGTCACAACGTAACTGGGTGATTATAAAGGAGTACTACAGGTGTCTCCAAAGGTAGATGTTGGGTTGGCGTATTTCGAGATTAGGATTTGTCACTCCGATTGTCGGAGAGGTATCTCTGGGCCCTCTCGGTAATGCACATCACATAAGCCTTGCAAGCATTGCAACTAATGTGTCAGTTGTGAGATGATGTATTACGGAACGAGTAAAGAGACTTGCCGGTAACGAGATTGAACTAGGTATTGGATACCGACGATCGAATCTCGGGCAAGTAACATACCGATGACAAAAGGAATAATGTATGTTGTTATGCGGTCTGACCGATAAAGATCTTTGTAGAATATGTAGGAGCCAATATGGGCATCCAGGTCCCGCTATTGGTTATTGACCGGAGACGTGTCTCGGTCATGTCTACATTGTTCTCGAACCGTAGGGTCCGCACGCTTAAGGTTTCGATGACGGTTATATTATGAGTTTATGTATTTTAATGTACCGAAGGTTGTTCGGAGTCCCGGATGTGATCACGGACATGACGAGGAGTCTCGAAATGGTCGAGACATAAAGATTGATATATTGGACGGCTATATTCGGACAACGGAATAGTTCCAGGTGATTTCGGAGAAAACCCGGAGTACCGGGTGGTTACCGGAACCCCCCCCGGGGGGGGGGGGGTTAATGGGCCCATATGGGCCCTAAGGGAAAAGAGGAGGGGCGGCCAGGGCAGGCCGCGAGCCCCCTTCCCCCCTAGTCCGAATAGGACAAGGAAGGGGGGGGGCACCCCCCTTTTTTCCTTTCCCCATCTCTCCTTCCTTCTCCTACAAGGCAAGGGAGAGGAGTCCTACTCCCGGTGGGAGTAGGACTCCACCTGGCGCACCCCTTGGGGGCCGGCCGCGCCTCCCCCTCCCCTCCTTTATATACGGGGGCAGGGGGCACCCTAGAACAGACAATTGATCAACGTGATCGTTTCGTAGCCGTGTGCGGTGCCCCCCTCCACCATATTCCACCTCGCTCATATTGTTGCAGCGCTTAGGCGAAGCCCTGCGATAATAGTACATCAAGATCGTCACCACGCCGTCGTGCTGACGGAACTCTCTCCCCGAAGCTTTGCTGGATCGGAGCCCGAGGAGCGTCACTGAGTTGTACGTGTGTCAAGAACTCGGAGGTGCCGGAGTAACGGTACTTGGATCGGTCGGATCGGGAAGACGTACGACTACTTCCTCTAGATTGTATCATCGCTTCCGCTTCAGTTAGGGGTGGACTAACGAGCAGCTCGGCTCGTTAAGCTCGTACTCGTTAAGCTCGTGCTCGTTAAGGCTCGGCTCGTTAAGCTCGTTAAGATTAACGAGGAGAAAACCCTGCTCGGCTCGGCTCGTTTGAAGCTCGTTAAGCTCGTGAGCGCTCACGAGCGCTCGTTAACATATTATAATGTGTTACGATATACATGATGAATGTGTTGGTATGGTTTTCAAGATGAAATATGGTGACTACAAAAAGAAATGAAGTACTTTGTTGCCTCATATGTCGATTAGATTAAATAGATGGGCCAAGGTGCTATAAAAAAATTGTTAGTAAGATGAAAATATGTGTTATGTTGTTACTAACAAGCTTAACGAGCTACTCATGAAACTCGTTAGCTCGCTCGTTAAGCTCATTAAGCTTAACGAGCTAAAATCAATGATTGGCTCTGTTCATTAAGAAGCGAGCTACGAGTTTAACGAGCCGAACTATCGAGCGCTCATTAAGCTCGCGAGCTACGAGCTTTTGGTCCAGCCCTAGCTTCAGTCTACGAGGGTACGTAGACAACACTCTCCCCTCTCGTTGCTATGCATCACCATGATCTTGCGTGTGCGTAGGAAATTTTTTGAAATTACTACGTTCCCCAACAGCGCCGCCCCCCCTTCCTTGTCGTATTCGGACTAGGGGGAGGGGGCGCGCGGCCTGCCCTGGCCGGCCCTCCTCTTCTACCTTATGGCCCATGAAGGCCCAATAACCCCCGGGGGGTTCTGGTAACCCCCCGGTACTCCGGTAAAATGCCGATTTCACCCGAAACGATTCCGATGTCCAATTATAGGCTTCCAATAAATCGATCTTTATGTCTCGACCATTTTGAGACTCCTCGTCATGTGCGTGATCACATCCGGGACTCCGAACAACCTTCGGTACATCAAAATACATAAACTCATAATGAAACTGTCATCGTAACTTTAAGCGTGCGGACCCTACGGTTCGAGAACAATGTAGACATGACCGAGACACGTCTCCGGTCAATAACCAATAGCGGGACCTGGATGCCCATATTGGCTCCTACATATTCTACGAAGATCTTTATCGGTCAGACCGCATAACAACATACGTTGTTCCCTTTGTCATTGGTATGTTACTTGCCCGAGATTCGATCGTCGGTATCCAATACCTAGTTCAATCTCATTACCGGCAAGTCTCTTTACTCGTTCCGTAATACATCATCTCACAACTAACACATTACTTGCAATGCTTGCAAGGCTTATGTGATGTGCATTACCGAGAGGGCCCAGAGATACCTCTCCGACAATCGGAGTGACAAATCCTAATCTCGAAATACGCCAACCCAACATGTACCTTTGGAGACACCTGTAGAGCTCCTTTGTAATCACCCAGTTACGTTGTGACGTTTGGTAGCACACAAAGTGTTCCTCCGGTAAACGGGAGTTGCATAATCTCATAGTCATAGGAACATGTATAAGTCATGAAGAAAGCAATAGCAACATACTAAACGATCGGGTGCTAAGCTAATGAAATGGGTCATGTCAACCAGATCATTCAACTAATGATGTGATCCCATTAATCAAATAACAACTCTTTGTCTATGGTTAGGAAACATAACCATCTTTGATTAATGAGCTTGTCAAGTAGAGACATACTTGTGACACTCTGTTTGTCTATGTATTCACACATGTATTATGTTTCCGGTTAATACAATTCTAGCATGAATAATAAACATTTATCATGAAATAAGGAAATAAATAATAACTTTATTATTGCCTCTAGGGCATATTTCCTTCAGTCTCCCACTTGCACTAGAGTCAATAATCTAGTTCACATCGCCATGTGATTTAACAGTAATAGTTCACATCACCATGTGATTAACACCGATAGTTCACATCGATATGTGATCAACACCCAAAGGGTTTACTAGAGTAAGTAATCTAGTTCACATCGCTATGTGATTAACACCCAAAGAGTACTAAGTTGTGATCATGTTTTTCTTGTGAGATAATTTTAGTCAACGGGTCTGTCATATTCAGATCCGTAAGTATTTTGCATATTTCTATGTCTACAATACTCTGCTCTAAGCTACTCTAGCTAATTGCTCCCACTTTTAATATGTATCTAGATTGAGACTTAGAGTCATCTAGATTAGTGTCAAAACTTGCATCGACGTAACCCTTTACGACGAACCTTTTGTCACCTCCGTAATCGAGAAATATACCCTTATTCCAGTAAGGATAATTTTGACCGTTGTCCAGTGATCTACTCCTAGATCACTATTGTACTTCCTTGCTTAACACAATGTAGGGTATATACAATAGATCTGGTGCATAGTATGGCATACTTTATAGAATCTATGGCTCAGGCATAGGCAATGACTTTCATTTTGTTTCTATCTGCTGCCGTGGTCGGGCTTTGAGTCTTACTCAAGTTCACACCTTGTAACACAGGCAAGAACTCTTTCTTTGACTGTTCCATTTTGAACTACTTCAAAATCTTGTCAATGTATGTATTCATTGAAAAAACTTATCAAGCGTCTTGATCTATTTCTATAGATCTTGATGCTTAATATGTAAGTAGCTTCACCGAGGTCTTTCTTTGAAAAACTCCTTTCAAACACTCATTTATGCTTTGCAGAATAATTCTACATTATTTCCGATCAACAATATGTCATTCACATATACTTATCAGAAATGATGTAGTGCTCCCACTCAGTTTCTTGTAAATACAGGCTTCACCGCAAGTCTGTATAAAACTATATGCTTTGATCAACTCATTAAAACGCATATTCCAACTCTGAGATGCTTGCACCAGTCCATAGATGGATCGCTGGAGCTTGCACATTTTGTTAACACCTTTAGGATTGACAAAAACTTCTGGTTGCATCATATAAAACTCTTCTTTAAGAAATCCATTAAGGATTGCAATTTTGTTATCCATTTGCCATAAAATGCGGCAATTGCTAACATGATTTGGACAGACTTTAAGCATCGATACGAGTGAGAAAATCTCATCGTAGTCAACACCTTGAACTTTGTCAAAAACCTTTTTCGACAAGTCTAGCTTTGTAGATAGTAACACTACTATCAACGTATGTCTTCCTCTTGAAGATTCATTTATTTTCTATGGCTTGCCAACCATCGGGCAAGTAAACCAAAGTCCATACTTTGTTCTCATACATGGATCTTATCTCAGATTTCATGGCCTCAAACCATTTCGCGGAATCTGGGCTCACCATCGCTTCTTCATAGTTCATAGGTTCATCATGATCTAGTAGCATGACTTCCAGAACAGGATTACCGTACCACTCTGGTGCGGATCTCTCTCTGGTTTACCTACGAGGTTCGGTAGTAACTTGATCTGAAGTTACATGATCATCATCATTAGCTTCCTCACTAATTGGTGTAGTAGTCACAGGAACAGATTTCTGTGATGAACTACTTTCCAATAAGGGAGAATGTACAATTACCTTATCAAGTTCTACTTTCCTCCCACTCACTTCTTTCGAGAGAAACTCCTTCTCTAGAAAGGATCCATTATAAGCAACGAATGTCTTGCCTTACGATCTGTGATAGAAGGTGTACCCAACAGTCTCCTTTTGGGTATCCTATGAAGACATATTTCTCCGATTTGGGTTTGAGCTTATTAGGATGAAACTTTTTCACATAAGCATCACAACCCCAAACTTTAAGAAGCGACAACTTTGGTTTCTTGCTAAACCATAGTTCATATAGTGTCGTCTCAACGGATTTAGATGGTGCCCTATTTAACGTGAATGCAGCTGTCTCGAATGCATAACCCCAAAACGACAGTGGTAAATTGGTAAGAGACATCATAGATTGCACTATATCTAATAAAGTATGATTATGACGTTCGGACACACCATTATGCTGTGGTATTCCAGGTTGCGTGAGTAGTGAAACTATTTCACATTGTTTTAACTGAAGACCAAACTCGTAACTCAAATACTCTTCTCCACGATCAGATCGTAGAAACTTTATTTTCTTGTTACGATGATTTTCCACTTCACTCTGAAATTATATGAACTTTTCAAATGTTTCAGACTTCTTATTTCATTAAGTAGATATACCCATATCTGCTCAAATCATCTGTGAAAGTCAGAAAAAAATGATACCTGCTGCAAGCCTTAATATTCATCGGACCACATACATCAGTATGTATAATTTCCAACAAATCTGTTGCTTGCTCATTTGTTCCGGAGAACGGCGTTTTAGTCATCTTGCCTAAGAGACATGGTTCGCAAGCATCAAGTGATTAATAATCAAGTGATTCCAAAATCCCATCAACATGGAGTTTCTTCATACGCTTTACACCAATATGATTTAAACGACAGTGCCACAAATAATTTGCACTATCATTATTAACTTTGCATCTTTTGGCTTCAATATTATGAATATGTGACGATCGAGATCCAACAAACCATTTTCGTTGGTGTGTATGACCATAGACGGTTTTATTCATGTAAACAGAACAACAATTGTTCTCTAACTTAAATGAATAACCGTATTGCAATAAACATGATCAAATCATATTCATGCTCAACGCAAACACCAAATAACACTTATTTAGCTTCAACACTAATCCCGAAATTATAGGGAGAGTGCGATGATGATCATATCAATCTTTGGAACTACTTCCAACACACATCGTCACCTCGACTTTTACTAGTTTCTGTTTATTCTGCAACTCTCGTTTCGAGTTACTACTCTTAGCAACTGAACCAGTATCAAATGCTGAGGGGTTGCTATAAACACTAGTAAAGTATACATCAATAACATGTATATCCAATATACCTTTGTTCACTTTGCCATCCTTTCTTATCCACCAATTACTTGGGGTAGTTCCGCTTCTAGTGACCAGTCCCTTTGCAGTAGAAGCACTCAGTCTCAGGCTTAGGTCCAGACTTGGGCTTCTTCACTTGAGCAGCAACTTGCTTGCCGTTCTTCTTGAAGTTCCCCTTCTTCCCTTTGCCCTTTTTCTTGAAACTAGTGGTCTTGTTTAACCATCAACACTTGATGTTTTTCTTGATATCTACCTTCGTCGATTTTAGCATCACGAAGAGCTTGGGAATTACTTTCGTCATCCCTTGCATATTATAGTTCATCACGAAGTTCTACTAACTTGGTGATGGTGACTAGAGAATTCTGGCAATTACTATTTTTTCTGGAAGATTAACTCCCACTTGATTCAAGTGATTGTAGTACCCAGACAATCTGAGCACATGCTCACTGCTTGAGCGATTCTCCTCCATTTTTTAGCTATAGAACTTGTTGGAGACTTCATATCTCTCAACTCGGGTATTTGCTAGAAACATTAACTTCAACTCTTGGAACATCTCATATGGTCCATGTGAAGGAAATATGCCCTAGAGGCAATAATAAAGTTATTATTTATTTCCTTATTTCATGATAAATGTTTATTATTCATGCTAGAATTGTATTAATCGGAAACATAATACATGTGTGAATACATACACAAACAGAGTGTCACTAGTATGCCTCTACTTGACTAGCTCGTTAATCAAAGATGGTTAAGTTTCCTAACCATAGACAAAGGAGTTTTCATTTGATTAACGAGGTCACATCATTGGTTGAATGATCTGATTGACATGACCCATTCCATTAGCTTATCACCCAATCGTTTAGTGTGTTGCTATTGCTTTTATCCATGACTTATACATGTTCCTATGACTATGAGATTATGCAACTCCCGTCTGCCGGAGGAACACTTTGGGTGCTACCAAACGTCACAACGTAACTCGGTGATCATAAAGGAGTACTACAGGTGTCTCCAAAGGTAGATGTTGGGTTGGCGTATTTCGAGATTAGGATTTGTCACTCCGATACTTGGAGAAGTATCTCTGGGCCCTCTCGGTAATGCACATCACATAAGCCTTGCAAGCATTACAACTAATGAGTTAGTTGTGAGATGATGTATTATGGAACGAGTAAAGAGACTTACCAGTAACGAGATTGAACTAGGTATTGGATACCGACGATCGAATCTCAGGTAAGTAACATACCGATGACAAAGGGAACAAATGTATGTTGTTATGCGGTCTGACCGACAAAGATCTTCGTAGAATATGTAGGAGCCAATATGGGCATCCAGGTCCCGCTATTGGTTATTGACCGGAGACGTGTCTCGGTCATGTCTACATTGTTCTCGAACCGTAGGGTCCGCACGCTTAAGGTTTCGATGACGGTTATTATGAGTTTGTGTATTTTGATGTACCGAAGGGGTTCGGAGTCCCGGATGTGATCACGGACATGACGAGGAGTCTCGAAATGGTCGAGACATAAAGGTTGATATATTGGATGACTATATTTGGATAACGGAATGGTTCCGGGTGAAATCGGCATTTTACCGGAGTACCGGAGGGGTTACCGGAACCCCCCAGGGGTTAATGGGCCACATGGGCCCAAAGTGGAGAAGAGGAGGGGCGGCCAGGGGCTAGCCACGCGCCCCCTCCCCTCTAGTCCGAATTGGACAAGGAGGGGGGGCGGCGCCCCCCTTTCCCTCTCTCTCTCTCTCTCTCTCTCTCTCTCTCTCTCTCTCTCTCTCTCTCTCTCTCTCTCTTTCCCCCTTCCGGAATCCTATTCCAACTAGGTTTTGGGGGAATCCTACTCCCGGTGGGAGTAGGACTCCCTGGCGCGCCCCCTCTAGGCCGGCCGCCCCCTCCCCCTTGAACCTTTATATACGGGGGCAGGGGGGCACCTCTAGACACACAAGTTGATCCTTGAGATCGTTCCTTAGCCGTGTGCGGTGCCCCCCTCCACCATAATCCACCTCGGTCATATTGTCGCAGCGCTTAGGCGAAGCCCTGCGATAGTAGAACATCAAGATCGTCACCACGCCGTCGTGCTGACGGAACTCTCTCCCCAGAGCTTTGCTGGATCGGAGCCCGAGGAGCGTCACCGAGCTGTACGTGTGCCAAGAACTCGGGGGCGCTGGAGTAACGGCGCCGAGATCGGTTGGATCGCGAGGAGAACCTACGACTACTTCCTCTATGTTGTGATCGCTTCCGCTTCAGGTCTACAAGGGTATGTAGACAACACTCTCCCCCTCGTTGCTATGCATGACCATGTTCTTGCGTGTGCGTAGGAAATTTTTTGAAATTACTACGTTCCCCAACAGTGGCATCAGAGCCTAGGTTTTTATGGTTTGATGTTATATGCACGAGTAGAACACAAGTGAGTTGTGGACGATACAAGTCATACTACCTACCAGCATGTCATACTTTGGTTCAGCGGTATTGTTGGATGAGATGACCCGGACCAACCTTACGCGTACGCTTACGCGAGACCGGTTCCCTCGACGTGCTTTGCACACAGATGGCTTGCGGGAGACATCTCACCAACTTTAGTTGAACCAAGTGTGGCTACGCCCGGTCCTTGAGAAGGTTAAAACGGAGTCTATTTGACGAACTATCGTTGTGGTTTTGATGCGTAGGTAAGATGAGTTCTTGCTTAAGCCCGTAGCAGCCACGTAAAACTTGCAACAAACAAAGTAGAGGACGTCTAACTTGTTTTTGCAGGGCATGTTGTGATGTGATATGGTCAAGACATGATGCTAAATTTTATTGTATGAGATTATCATGTTTTGTAACCAAGTTATCGACAACTGGCAGGAGCCATATGGTTGTCGCTTTATTGTATGCAATGCAATCGCCCTGTAATGCTTTACTTTATCACTAAGCGGTAGCGATAGTCGTAGAAGCATAAGATTGGCGAGACGAAAACGATGCTACGATGGTGATCATGATGGTGCTGCAGAGATGGAGATCATGAAGCACAAGATGATGATGACCATATCATATCACTTATATTGATTTGCATGTGATGTTTATCTTTTTATGCATCTTATCTTGCTTTGATTGACGGTAGCATTATAAGATGATCTCTCACTAAATTATCAAGAAGTGTTCTCCCCGAGTATGCACCATTGCCAAAGTTCGTTGTGCCCAGACACCACGTGATGATCGGGTGTGATAAGCTCTACGTCCATCTACAACGGGTGCAAGCCAGTTTTGCACACGCAGAATACTCGGGTTATACTTGACGAGCCTAGCATATGCAGATATGGCCTCGGAACACGGAGACCGAAAGGTCGAGCGTGTATCATATAGTAGATATGATCAACATGATGATGTTCACCATTGAGAACTAATCCATTTCACGTGATGATCGGTTATGGTTTAGTTTGATTTGGATCACGTGATCACTTAGATGATTAGAGGGATGTCTATGTAAGTGGGAGTTCTTAAGTAATATGATTAATTGAACTTAAATTTATCATGAACTTAGTCCCTGATAGTATCTTGCTTGTTTATGTTGATTGTAGATAGATGGCTCGTGCTGTTGTTCCGTTGAATTTTAATGCGTTCCTTGAGAAAGCAAAGTTGAAAGATGATGGTAGCAATTACACGGACTGGGTCCGTAACTTGAGGATTATCCTCATTGCTGCACGGAAGAGTTACGTCCTGGATGCACCGCTAGGTGCCAGGCCTGCTGCTGGAGCAACGCCAGATGTTATGAACGTCTGGCAGAGCAAAGCTGATGACTACTCGATAGTTCAGTGTGCCATGCTTTACGGCTTAGAACCGGGACTTCAACGTCGGTTTGAGAACCATGGAGCATATGAGATGTTCCAAGATTTGAAGTTAATATTCCAACAGAATGCCCGGATTGAGAGATATGAAGTCTCCAATAAGTTCTATAGCTGCAAAATGGAGGAGAATGGGTCTGTCAGTGAGCACATACTCAGAATGTCTGGGTATTACAATCACTTGAGTCAGCTGGGAGTTAATCTTCCGGATGATTGTGTCATTGACAGAATTCTTCAATCACTGCCACCAAGCTACAAAGGCTTCGTGATGAACTATAATATGCAAGGGTTAGTAAAGACTATGCCCGAGCTCTTCGCAATGCTAAAGGCTGCGGAGGTAGAAATCAAAAAGGAGCATCAAGTGTTGATGGTCAATAAGACCACTAGTTTCAAGAAGAAGGGCAAAGGGAAGAAGAAGGGGAACTTCAAGAAGAACAGCAAGCAAGTTGCTGCTCAGGAGAAGAAACCCAAGTCTGGACCTAAGCTTGAAACTGAGTGCTTCTACTGCAAGCAGACTGGTCACTGGAAGCGGAACTGCCCCAAGTATTTGGCGGATAAGAAGGATGGCAAGGTGAACAAAGGTATATGTGATATACATGTTATTGATGTGTACCTTACTAGAGCTCGCAGTAGCACCTGGGTATTTGATACTGGTTCTGTTGCTAATATTTGCAACTCGAAACAGGGACTACAGATTAAGCGGACACTAGCAAAGGACGAGGTGACGATGCGCGTGGGAAATGGTTCCAAAGTCGATGTGATCGCGGTCGGCACGCTACCTCTACATCTACCTTCGGGATTAGTATTAGACCTAAATAATTGTTATTTGGTGCCAGCGTTGAGCATGAACATTATATCTGGATCTTGTTTGATGCGAAACGGTTATTCATTTAAATCAGAGAATAATGGTTGTTCTATTTATATGAGTGACATCTTTTATGGTCATGCACCCTTGAAGAGTGGTCTATTTTTGATGAATCTCGATAGTAGTGATACACATATTCATAATGTTGAAGCCAAAAGATGCAGAGTTGATAATGATAGTGCGACTTATTTGTGGCACTGCCGTTTAGGTCATATCGGTGTAAAGCGCATGAAGAAACTCCATACTGATGGACTTTTGGAGTCACTTGATTATGAATCACTTGGCACTTGCGAACCGTGCCTCATGGGCAAGATGACTAAAACACCGTTCTCCGGTACTATGGAGAGAGCAACAGATTTGTTGGAAATCATACATACGGATGTATGTGGTCCGATGAATGTTGAAGCTCGTGGCGGATATCGTTATTTTCTCACCTTCACAGATGATTTGAGCAAATATGGCTATATCTACTTAATGAAACACAAGTCTGAAACATTTGAAAAGTTCAAAGAATTTCAGAGTGAAGTTGAAAATCATCGTAACAAGAAAATAAAGTTTCTACGATCTGATCGTGGAGGAGAATATTTGAGTTACGAGTTTGGTCTACATTTGAAACAATGCGGAATAGTTTCGCAACTCACGCCACCTGGAACACCACAGCGCAATGGTGTGTCCGAACGTCGTAATCGCACTTTACTAGATATGGTGCGATCTATGATGTCTCTTACAGATTTACCGCTATCGTTTTGGGGTTATGCTCTTGAGACGGCAGCATTCACGTTGAATAGAACACCGTCAAAATCCGTTGAGACGACACCTTATGAACTATGGTTTAGCAAGAAACCAAAGTTGTCGTTTCTTAAAGTTTGGGGCTGCGATGCTTATGTGAAACTTCAACCTGATAAGCTCGAACCCAAATCGGAGAAGTGTGTCTTCATAGGATGCCCAAAGGAGACAGTTGGGTACACCTTCTATCACAGATCCGAAGGCAAGACATTTGTTGCTAAAAATGGAGCCTTTCTAGAGAAGGAGTTTCTCTCGAAAGAAGTGAGTGGGAGGAAAGTAGAACTTGATGAGGTAACTGTACCTTCTCCCTTATTGGAAAGTAGTTTATCTCAAAAACCGGTTTGTGAGACATCTACACCAAATAGTGAGGAAGTTGATGATGTTGATCATGAAGCTTCAGATCAAGTTACTACAGAACCTCGTAGATCAACCAGAGTAAGATCCGCACCAGAGTGGTACGGTAATCCTGTTCTGGAAGTCATGCTACTAGATCATGATGAACCTACGAAATATGAGGAAGCGATGGTGAGCCCAGATTCCGCAAAGTGGCTCGAAGCCATGAAATCTGAGATGGGATCCATGTATGAAAACAAAGTGTGGACTTTGGTTGACTTGCCCGAGGGTCGGCAAGCAATAGAAAACAAGTGGATCTTTAAGAAGAAGACTGACGCTGACGGTAATGTTACTGTCTACAAAGCTCGACTTGTCGCAAAGGGTTTCCGACAAGTTCAAGGGATTGACTACGATGAGACCTTCTCACCCGTAGCGATGCTTAAGTCTGTCCGAATCATGTTAGCAATTGCCGCATTTTATGATTATGAAATTTGGCAGATGGATGTAAAAACTGCATTCCTGAATGGATTTCTGGAAGAAGAGTTGTATATGATGCAACCAGAAGGTTTTATCGATCCAAAGGGAGCTAACAAAGTGTGCAAGCTCCAGCGATCCATTTATGGACTGGTGCAAGCATCTCGGAGTTGGAATAAACGCTTTAATAGTGTGATCAAAGCATTTGGGTTTGTACAGACTTTTGGAGAAGCCTGTATTTACAAGAAAGTGAGTGGGAGCTCTGTAGCATTTCTGATATTATATGTAGATGACATATTGCTGATCGGAAATGATATAGAATTTCTGGATAGCATAAAGGGATACTTGAATAAGAGTTTTTCAATGAAAGACCTCGGTGAAGCTGCTTACATATTGGGCATCAAGATCTATAGAGATAGATCAAGACGCTTAATTGGACTTTCACAAAGCACATACCTTGACAAAGTTTTGAAGAAGTTCAAAATGGATCAAGCAAAGAAAGGGTTCTTGCCTGTGTTGCAAGGTGTGAAGTTGAGTAAGACTCAATGCCCGACCACTGCAGAGGATAGAGAGAAAATGAAAGATGTTCCCTATGCTTCAGCCATAGGCTCTATCATGTATGCAATGCTGTGTACCAGACCTGATGTGTGCCTTGCTATTAGCTTAGCAGGGAGGTACCAAAGTAATCCAGGAGTGGATCACTGGACAACGGTCAAGAATATCCTGAAGTACCTGAAAAGGACTAAGGAGATGTTTCTCGTATATGGAGGTGACAAAGAGCTCATCGTAAGTGGTTACGTTGATGCAAGCTTTGACACTGATCCGGACGATTCGAAATTGCAAACCGGATACGTATTTACATTAAACGGTGGAGCTGTCAGTTGGTGAAGTTCTAAACAAAGTGTCGTAGCGGGATCTACATGTGAAGCGGAGTACATAGCAGCTTCGGAAGCAGCTAATGAAGGAGTCTGGATGAAGGAGTTCATATCCGATCTAGGTGTCATACCTAGTGCATCGGCTCCAATGAAAATCTTTTGTGACAATACTGGAGCAATTGCCTTGGCGAAGGAATCCAGATTTCACAACAGAACCAAGCACATCAAGAGATGCTTCAATTACATCCGGGACTTGGTCCAGGTGGGAGACATAGAGATTTGCAAGATACATACGGATCTGAATGTAGCAGACCCGTTGACTAAGCCTCTTCCACGGGCAAAACATGATCAGCACCAAAACTCCATGGGTGTTAGAATCATTACTGTGTAATCTAGATTATTGACTCTAGTGCAAGTGGGAGACTGAAGGAAATATGCCCTAGACGCAATAATCAAGTTATTATTTATTTCCTTATTTCATGATAAATGTTTATTATTCATGCTAGAATTGTATTAACCGGAAACATAATACATGTGTGAATACATAGACAAACAGAGTGCCACTAGTATGCCTCTACTTGACTAGCTCGTTAATCAAAGATGGTTAAGTTTCCTAACCATAGACAAAGGAGTTGTCATTTGATTAACGAGGTCACATCATTGGTTGAATGATCTGATTAACATGACCCATTCCATTAGCTTAGCACCCGATCGTTTAGTGTGTTGCTATTGCTTTTATCCATGACTTATACATGTTCCTATGACTATGAGATTATGCAACTCCCGTCTGCCGGAGGAACACTTTGGGTGCTACCAAACGTCACAACGTAACTGGGTGATCATAAAGGAGTACTACAGGTGTCTCCAAAGGTAGATGTTGGGTTGGCGTATTTCGAGATTAGGATTTGTCACTCCGATAGTCGGAGAGGTATCTCTGGGCCCTCTCGGTAATGCACATCACATAAGCCTTGCAAGCATTACAACTAATGAGTTAGTTGTGAGATGATGTATTACGGAACGAGTAAAGAGACTTACCGGTAACGAGATTGAACTAGGTATTGGATACCGACGATCGAATCTCGGGTAAGTAACATACCGATGACAAAGGGAACAAACGTATGTTGTTATGCGGTCTGACCGACAAAGATCTTCGTAGAATATGTAGGAGCCAATATGGGCATCCAGGTCCCGCTATTGGTTATTGACCGGAGACGTGTCTCGGTCATGTCTACATTGTTCTCGAACCGTAGGGTCCGCACGCTTAAGGTTTCGATGACGGTTATTATGAGTTTGTGTATTTTGATGTACCGATGGAGTTTGGAGTCCCGGATGTGATCACGGACATGACGAGGAGTCTCGAAATGGTCGAGACATAAAGATTGATATATTGGATGACTATATTTGGATAACGGGATGGTTCCGGGCGAAATCGGCATTTTACCGGAGTACCGGAGGGGTTACCGGAACCCCCCGGGGGTTAATGGGCCACATGGGCCCAAAGTGGAGAAGAGGAGGGGCGGCCAGGGGCTAGCCGCGCGCCCCCTCCCCTCTAGTCCGAATTGGACAAGAAGGGGGGGCGGCGCCCCCTTTTCCCTCTCTCTCTCTCTCTCTCTTTCCCCCTTCCGGAATCCTATTCCAACTAGGTTTTGGGGGAATCCTACTCCCGGTGGGAGTAGGACTCCCTGGCGCGCCCCCTCTAGGCCGGCCGCCCCCTCCCCCTTGAACCTTTATATACGGGGGCAGGGGGCACCTCTAGACACACAAGTTGATCCTTGAGATCGTTCCTTAGCCGTGTGCGGTGCCCCCCTCCACCATAATCCACCTCGGTCATATTGTCGCAGCGCTTAGGCGAAGCCCTGCGATAGTAGAACATCAAGATCATCACCACGCCGTCGTGCTGACGGAACTCTCTCCCCGGAGCTTTGCTGGATCGGAGCCCGAGGAGCGTCACCGAGTTGTACGTGTGCCAAGAACTCGGGGGCGCCGGAGTAACGGCGCCGGGATCGGTTGGATCGCGAGGAGAACGTACGACTACTTCCTCTACGTTGTGATCGCTTCCGCTTCAGGTCTACAAGGGTATGTAGACAACACTCTCCCCCTCGTTGCTATGCATCACCATGTTCTTGGGTGTGCGTAGGAATTTTTTTGAAATTACTACGTTCCCCAACACCATGACGTTCAAAATGTCTTTGAAGTCCCGATTCTAAGCTACAACATAGATATGCTAATACTACCAGGACTAAGTTCATGATAAGTTAAAGTTCAATTAATCATATTACTTAAGAACTCCCACTTAGATAGACATCCCTCTAATCCTCTAAGTGATCACGTGATCCATATCAACTAAACCATGTCCGATCATCACGTGAGATGGAGTAGTTTCAATGGTGAACATCACTATGTTGATCATATCTACTATATGATTCACGCTCGACCTTTCGGTCTTCGTGTTCCGAGGCCATATCTGTATATGCTTGGCTCGTCAAGTATAACCTGAGTATTCCGCGTGTGCAACTGTTTTGCACCTGTTGTAGATGGACGTAGAGCTTATCACACCCGATCATCACGTGGTGTCTGGGCACGACGAACTTTGGCAACGGTGCATACTTAGGGAGAACACTTCTTGATAATTTAGTGAGAGATCATCTTATAATGCTACCGTCAATCAAAGCAAGATAAGATGCATAAAAGATAAACATCACATGCAATCAATATAAGTGATATGATATGGCCATCGTCATCTTGTGCTTGTGATCTCCATATCTGAAGCACCGTCATGATCACCATCGTCACCGGCGCGACACCTTGATCTCCATCGTAGCATCATTGTCGTCTCGCCAATCTTATGCTTCTACGACTATAGCTACCGCTTAGTGATAAATTAAAGCATTACAGGGCGATTGCATTGCATACAATAAAGCGACGACCATATGGCTCCTGCCAGTTGCCGATAACTCGGTTACAAAACATGATCATCTCATACAATAAAATTTAGCATCATGCCTTGACCATATCACATCACAACATGCCCTGCAAAAACAAGTTAGACGTCCTCTACTTTGTTTGTTGCAAATTTTACGTGGCTGCTACGGGCTTAGCAAGAACCAATCTTACCTACGCATCAAACCACAACGATAGTTTGTCAAGTTAGTGCTGTTTTAACCTTCGCAAGGACCGGGCGTAGCCACACTCGGTTCAACTAAAGTTGGAGAAACTGACACCCGCCAGCCACCTGTGTGCAAAGCACGGCTGTAGAACCAGTCTCGCGTAAGCGTACGCGTAATGTCGGTCCGGGCCGCTTCATCCAACAATACTGCCGAACCAAAGTATGACATGCTTGTAAGCAGTATGACTTATATCGCCCATAACTCACTTGTGTTCTACTCGTGCATATAACATCAAACCATAAAAACCTAGGCTATGATACCACTGTTGGGGAACGTAGTAATTTCAAAAAAATCCTACGCACACGCAAGATCATGGTGATGCATAGCAACGAGAGGGGAGAGTGTTGTCTATGTACCCTCGTAGACCGAAGCGGAAGCGTTGACGCAACGTAGAGGAAGTAGTCGTACGTCTTCCCGGTCCAACCGATCCAAGCACCGTTACTCCGGCACCTCCGAGTTCTTGACACACGTACAGCTCGATGATGCACCCCGGGCTCCGATCCAGCAAAGCTTCGGGGAGGAGTTTCGTCAGCACGACGGCGTGGTGACGATCTTGATGTTCAACTGTCGCAGGGCTTCGCCTAAGCACCGCTACAATATGACCGTGGTGTAATATCGTGGAGGGGGGCACCGCACACGGCTAAGGAACGATCACGAAGATCAACTTGTGTGTTCTAGGCTGCCCCCTGCCCCCGTATATAAAGGAGGGAGGGGGAGGTGCGGCCGGCCAATTTGGGGTGCGCCTGGAGGAGTCCTACTCCCACCGGGAGTAGGACTCCCCCCCTCTTGCCTTGTTGGAGAAGGAAAGGGGGAATGGGAAGAGGAAAGCCCCCCCCTTCCTTGTTCTATTCGGACTAGGGGGGAGGGGGCGTGCGGCCTGCCCTGGCCGGCCCTCCTCTTCTCCCTTATGGCCCATGAAGGCCCAATAACCCCCGGGGGGTTCCGGTAACCCCCCGGTACTCCGGTAAAATGCTGATTTCACCCGGAACGATTCCGATGTCCAATTATAGGCTTCCAATATATCGATCTTTATGTATCGACCATTTCGAGACTCCTCGTCATGTCCGTGATCACATCCGGGACTCCGAACAACCTTCGGTACATCAAAATACATAAACTCATAATGAAACTTTCATCGTAAGTTTAAGCGTGCGGACCCTACGGTTCGAGAACAATGTAGACATGACCGAGACACGTCTCCGATCAATAACCAATAGCGGTACCTGGATGCCCATATTGGCTCCTACATATTCTACGAAGATCTTTATCGGTCAGACCGCATAACAACATACGTTGTTCCCTTTGTCACCGGTATGTTACTTGCCCGAGATTCGATCGTCGGTATCCAATACCTAGTTCAATCTCGTTACCGGCAAGTCTCTTTACTCGTTCCGTAATACATCATCTCACAACTAACACATTAGTTGCAATGCTTGCATGGCTTATGTGATGTGCATTACCGAGAGGGCCCAGAGATACCTCTCCGACAATCGGAGTGACAAATCCTAATCTCGAAATACGCCAACCCAACATGTACCTTTGGGGACACCTGTAGAGCTCCTTTATAATCACCCAGTTACGTTGTGATGTTTGGTAGCACACAAAGTGTTCCTCCGGTAAACGGGAGTTGCATAATCTCATAGTCATAGGAACATGTATAAGTCATGAAGAAAGCAATAGCAACATACTAAACGATCAGGTGCTAAGCTAATGAAATGGGTCATGTCAATCAGATCATTCAACTAATGATGTGATCCCATTAATCAAATAACAACTCTTTGTCTATGGTTAGGAAACATAACCATCTTTGATTAATGAGCTAGTCAAGTAGAGGCATATTAGTGACACTCTGTTTGTCTATGTATTCACCTATGTATTATGTTTCCGGTTAATACAATTCTAGCATGAATAATAAACATTTATCATGAAATAAGGAAATAAATAATAACTTTATTATTGCCTCTAGGGCATATTTCCTTCAGTGCAAGCATCTCGGAGTTGGAATATACGCTTTGATAAGTTTATCAAAGCATATAGTTTTATACACACTTGCGGTGAAGCTTGCATTTACAAGAAAGTGAATGGGAGCACTACAACATTTCTGATAAGTATATGTGAATGACATATTGTTGATCAGAAATAATGTAGAATTATTCTGCAAAGCATAAAGGAGTGTTTGAAAGGAGTTTTTCAAAGAAAGACCTCAGTGAAGCTGCTTACATATTGAGCATCAAGATCTATAGAGATAGATCAAAACGCTTGATAAGTTTTTTCAATGAGTACATACCTTGACAAGATTTTGAAGTAGTTCAAAATGGAACAGTCAAAGAATGAGTTCTTGCCTGTGTTACAAGGTGTGAAGTTGAGTAAAGACTCAAAGCCCGACCACGGCAGAAGACAGAAAGAGAATGAAAGTCATTCCCTATGCCTCAGTCATAGGTTCTATAAAGTATGTCATGCTGTGTACCAGAACTATTGTATACCCTGCAATGTGTTTAGCAAGGGAATACAATAGTGATCTAGGAGTAGATCACTAGACAGCGGTCAAAATTATCCTTATTGGAATAAGGATATATTTCTCGATTATGGAGGTGACAAAAGGTTCGTCGTAAAGGGTTACGTCGATGCAAGTTTTGACACTGATCCAAATGACTCTAAGTCTCAATCTGGATACATATTGAAAGTGGGAGCAATTAGCTAGAGTAGCTCCATGCAGAGCATTGTTGACATAGAAATTTGCAAAATACATGCGGATCTGAATGTGGCAGACCCGTTGACTAAACTTCTCTCACAAGCAAAACATGATCACACCTTAGTACTCTTTGGGTGTTAATCACATAGCGATGTGAACTAGATTACTGACTCTAGTAAACCCTTTGGGTGTTGATCACATATCGATGTGAACTATGGGTGTTAATCACATGATGATGTGAACTATTGCTGTTAAATCACATGGCGATGTGAACTAGATTATTGACTCTAGTGCAAGTGGGAGACTGAAGGAAATATGCCCTAGAGGCAATAATAAAGTTATTATTTATTTCCTTATATCATGATAAATGTTTATTATTCATGCTATAATTGTATTAACCGGAAGCATAATACATGTGTGAATACATAGACAAACAGAGTGTCACTAGTATGCCTCTACTTGACTAGCTCATTAATCAAAGATGGTTATGTTTCCTAACCATAGACAAAGAGTTGTTATTTGATTAATGGGATCACATCATTAGATGAATGATCTGATTGACATGACCCATTCCGTTAGCTTAGCACTCGATCGTTTAGTATGTTGCTATTGCTTTCTTCATGACTTATACATGTTCCTATGACTATGAGATTATGCAACTCCCGTTTGCCGGAGGAACACTTTGTGTGCTACCAAACGTCACACGTAACTGTGTGATTATAAAGGAGCTCTACAGGTGTCTCCAAAGGTACATGTTGGATTGGCGTATTTCGAGATTAGGATTTGTCACTCCGATTGTCGGAGAGGTATCTCTGGGCCCTCTCGGTAATGCACATCACATAAGCCTTGCAAGCATTGTAACTAATGAGTTGGTTGCGAGATGATGTATTACGGAACAAGTAAAGAGACTTGCCGGTAATGAGATTGAACTAGGTATAGGATACCGACGATCGAATCTCGGGCAAGTAACATACCGATGACAAAGGGAACAACGTATGTTGTTATGTGGTCTGACCAATAAAGATCTTCGTAGAATATGTAGGAGCCAATATGAGCATCCAGGTTCCGCTATTGGTTATTGACCGGAGACATGTCTCGGTCATGTCTACATTGTTCTCGAACCGTAGGGTCCGCACGCTTAAGGTTTCGATGACAGTTATATTACGAGTTTATGAGTTTTGATGTACCGAAGGTGTTCGGAGTCCCGGATGAGATCGGGGACATGACGAGGAGTCTCGAAATGGTCGAGACATAAAGATCGATATATTGGACGACTATATTCAGACATCGGAAAGGTACTGAGGGGTTCGGGTATTTTTCGGAGTACCGGGGAGTTACGAGAATACGGGGGAGAAGTATTGGGCCTTATTGGGCCATACGGGAAAGAGAGAGGGGCTGCCTAGGGCAGGCCGCGCGCCCCCTAAGGCCTAGTCCGAATTGGACTAGGGGGAGGGGCTGCGCCTCCTCCTTCCTTCCCTTCTCTTTTCCCCTTCCTTGTCTCTAGTTGGACTAGGAAAGGGGGAATCGTACTCCCGGTGGGAGTAGGACTCCCTAGGGCACGCCATAGAGAGGGCCGGCCCGCCCCTCCTCCACTCCTTTATATACGGGGGCAGGGGGCACCCCATAGACACACAAGTTGATCTTCGTGATCGTTCCTTAGCCGTGTGCGGTGCCCCCCTCCACGATATTACACCTCGGTCATATTGTAGCGGTGCTTAGGCGAAGCCCTGCGACGGTTGAACATCAAGATAGTCACCACGCCGTCGTGCTGACAAAACTCCTCCCCGAAGCTTTGCTGGATCGGAGCCCGGGGTGCGTCATCGAGCTGAACGTGTGCCAAGAACTCGGAGGTGCCGGAGTAACGGTGCTTGGATAGATTGGACCAGGAAGACGTACGACTACTTCCTCTGCGTTACGTCAACGCTTCCGCTTCGGTCTACGAGGGTACGTAGACAACACTCTCCCCTCTCGTTGCTATGCATCACCATGATCTTGCGTGTGCGTAGGAATTTTTTTAAAATTACTACGTTCCCCAACACCTTTTGTATGTAAAAGATTGAATATACCTATAGCTTTTGCATGTAGCAATGCACTTTGTACTTCATATGAACTATATATCATTTTTGGCGTTGCACATCTTAACATATGCTATCACGGCGTGGATCTTTACAAATGGGATCCTAACAAATTTTTACGTGACAAATGACATTTAGTAGCTAGAAATTTTCGGCAATGATTGGTGGTCTACGTCAGCTTCGAGCTGTGTTTGCCAATTGACAAGAAGCCCCCCACGACCACTTTTTGGGCGCCGACACCAAAAGACGCTCCCAGCCACACCCCCAGAGCGTCGTTTTTCGCCGGATTCGGCCAAAATCAGCGCCAGCACTCCCAGGAGAACCCCAGCCCCCCGGGGTCACTTGGGGGAGGAGAGAGACGGTTTTGCAGATGTTTGGCCCACAGTCAGCCTCCCCGGCCGCTCCACGCCCGCATCGCCGCCTGTATCGCAGCCTGCTGCTTCGACGTCGAGGCCTCCTCCCGCCTCTGCTTCGACCCCGACTGGAGTCAGGCGACGATGCCGAGGCGTGGCCGGCATTGGTGGTGGGCGGCCTGACGACGTTGACGAGGTCGGAGAAGGAGAGCTCGCGTTGGAGAAGGAGAGCTCGAGGCAACGACGAGCCGACAACGACCTGAGGCGGCTCAGAATCGGACACGACACCGGGGCAGCGGCTCAAAGAGGTGGCTGGCAGCAAGGAGGGCCCGCGGCGGAGTAGCAGCAAGAGGCAAAGTTGTCAGCAGGTCGAGGAAGAGCCAGACCGGGAGGAGGAGCTCAGCGGGGGCGCTGCGGCCGGGAGGAATAGCTCGCTAGGGGTGCTACGGCGGGGAGGAGGAGCTGGCGGCCGCGCGGGCGCGGCGGAGAGGAGGAGCTGGGGCGGGAGCTGGTGGCCGCGCAGGCGCGGCAGGGAGGAGGAGCTGCGGCGGGAGCTGGCGTATAGAGTATGGGGGGGTGGCTGGGAAAATTTCGAACCGGCCAGTGTCACAAATATCGCCAGGCCAATCCCAGGAGGCTGAAAAAAATGCCTCCTGGGGGCGCAACCGCTGGAGATGCTCTTATTCCAAGCCTACACTGGATATTTATGTGCAGGATTTCTCATTTAGTTCTAAATGAGAAACTGTTGACGTGCTATGAATAAACTCGTCTCGTTCGTCGGCAAGCGTCTCCAAATTAAAGGATACCACGAAGCATTAGCGATGAGCTCAAGCTACAAAGTCATCGCTTTGGTAATAAACTTTTTTTTTCGAGTTTGTAGTTACTCCCTCTTTTTTGGTTTATAGGACTCAATTTAAAAGTCTCACCAACCAAGGTAGATGGTAAGTGATGGAATATTTTTCGTAATTTGCAAAAACACCCAATTAATGCTCTTGTTTTCCTCAAAAATTCATGTTTACCAATGTATTAATTGTAATGCATGCATGCATAAAGTGCATGCATTGGTCAATTTTCTGTTAATACTTGCATGCAATTATTTAATGCAACTTGAATCTAAAATTGTGATGGGGAATAACCAAATAGAACCTTATAAAATGGAAAAACTAAGATTTTGAGATAAGCCCTATAAACCAGAAAAAAGGGAGTACTACTTAATTATATATTGTTTTTCTTGTACTTATAGACAAAGGGATCACAAGATTCGTGCAATGGGGTCTATGGCAGAGCAACGGGCACGTGAACTAGTTGACGCTTGAGAGGTACTAGTGGCTAGAGTGGCTCGAAGAGGCGATGTCCAACTGGATTTTCCCTCAAAAAAAGGGGGCTACTCTGCGCCGGTCGACCGGCCGAGTCGCTCCGCGGGTCCTCCCTCGTCCGTTGGATGCGTCCATCTCCGTAAACATTGGATTTGGCTGCTAAGCTGAACCCGCTGAACGCATACAAAACTGAACCCGTTGAAAACATGCAAAAACTGAACCTGCATCCTCAGCCCGCATGGAACGGCTGTCATTGCCATGCTCATGCCTCATAGCTTTGCTCGTTGACTCGCGACGCCCAGCTTCCATGAATGCCCTGTCCACCGTGCAGTTCATTTTAGCTGCCTTGCATCTCCGTGGAAACTTGCCATCGTCCCCTCGCGAGCACTCAGTCATCCGGCAAACACGGTGCCGGCGCCATGCGTCGATGCTTTGCTCGTCGACTCGCGGTGCCCCAGCTCCCCTGAATGCCCGTCCACCGTCCCAGCTCGCCGTCGCCGCCATGCATCACTGTTGCAACTCGCCGTTGTTGCCTCCCACAAAAAGCTCGTTGTAACATGTCCCGTGCTGGTCCTAGCAAATTGTCTTGCCGGTCGCAGCTTGCCGTCTCGCCAGTCCCAGCAAATCATCTCCCCGATCCCAGCAAATAATCACCAGAAATTCTCAGCAACAAAAAATCACGCCGGTCGCAACAAAAATGTCGTCAGTCCCAGCAAAAAAAATGGCTCACCATCGCCGGGACGCAGCAGAAAATCTCACCGGTCGCCGGTCACGATAAAAATTCTCGCCGGTTCCAACGAAAATGACCACCGGTTCCAGCTACATAGCAAATATTCTCGCTGGTCCAAGCAAAACAACTCGTCATTTGTAGCAAAATAAGTTCGCCATCGTGCGTAGCAAAAAATCAGGCTAGTCACAGCAAACGATTTGTCAGTTGTAGCAAAAAAAAGTTTGTTGTTGCCGGTAACATAAAAAATACACACGGTCCCCGCAAAACTACTCGCTAGTTGTTGCAAAAATGCCCTGCCATCACAGGTTGCAGCAAAAAATCACGCTGGTCCCAGTAAAACAACTCGCCGGTTGTAGCAAAAATGCCCTATTGTCACTGATCGTAGCAAAAATTCACACCGGTCCAGCAAAACGACTCGCCGGTTGTAGCTCGATGTCATGCCGGATGCAACACGTCAACACCGCTGGTAGCAAAAAAAGGCCGTCGCCGCCGTTTGTGTCCTTGTGAACGGTTGTAACAAATATCAACATCGGTAGTAGCAAAACACGACAGCGCTTGCAGCAAAAATGGGCATCGCCGTCGTTGGTGTCCTCGTGAATGGTTGTAGCAATCGTCAACATGGTAGTAGCAAAAAATGACACCGGTTGCAGCAAAAGGCCGATGCAGCCGTCATATGTCTCAATTCGCCATCAATGGTTGTCACAATCATGCCGGCCCGAGCAAAAACGCCAACTGTTGCAGCAAAAAAACTTAGGCGGTTCCAGCAAAAAGTTATGTTCATCTGTTCAATCATTTATTTGGCATGCATGGTTCTTCTATGCAACAACGCGGCCATGGTTCTTCCAGCAAAAATCAATCAGCCGGTTCCAGTAAATTCTCGTCATCGGTCAGGGAGGTGGTCGGACGGCCATTGCTGGCGATGCGGTGCGAGGTAGCAGATGAACAGGATAGAGAAGAGATGCATGAAGAAGGCAGAAAAGTCTACAATGAATCGGTGGTTATCGATAAGGGAAGAAAGGGAGGGATGGTGGGTGGGTCCTAGATGTGGCCTAATTGATTTAAAAAAAGACGTGGCCTGACTAGCCTGCACGATGGGCTAGTTGTGCGCCACAGGATTTGGATCGATCGCGCGGCTTGCGTGAGTCCGGCGCAGCATTTGGCCGGCGCACCGGCTGCAAACACTTTCCTAAAAAAAACGTGAACTTAAAAGTTCGGAGACGTGCTGATTTGGTAGAATTTAATAGTCATTAGTGTAGCATGGGGCCCACCCTGAAATTAGGGGATGTTTGATTAGGATGAAGGAGAGTTTTCATACGATTACATAAAAAGTTATGTAGGTATCTCCAATGCCGACCTTCAAATTTGCTCTGGCATCTGTCCGTGGACAGAGGGGCCAGTTCACGGATAACAATGTCGGAGGCTGCCATCCAACGTTGTCTGAATACATTTTATCAACTGTTCAAACAACCGGACGTAACTCGTGCAAGCCAGACGAATTACATTAAAATTTGGAAGAAATTCATGCAAACACAACGAATTTTATATAAGCCAGACGAAATCCATTACATTTCGGAGATGCTTCGGCTACAGGCGGAGCTCGTCCGACTCTGGACGTATAATTTCGAACATACTTTTGTTCTAAACCTAATTTAAAAGGAAAAGCTTACCTTCAACCGGCTGATGCGCGCGCGAGCGTCCGCCGCTTGCGTAGCCGTTAGATCAGTCCCGATTAAGCAGCCAGGCTGGCCATAAGGCAGTCCTGTGCGATGAGTCATTTTCTTGCAACAAGGGTCTTGTTTCAGTAGATTTATGCAACACATGACTAGTTTCAGAAAGAAAGAAAAAAGATTCGGTGGAGAAGGTTTTTTTCCTGCATCTGGGGTTTATTTCAAAAGATTTCTGCAACATGTTTTTGTTTCAGAAAGAAAAGAAATATTTTGGTTGTGAAGGTTTTTTTTTCTGCAACAAGGGTCTTGTTTCAGAAACATAGCCCGAGTTGCAGCGCCGCAGGAGCGTCCGGCATTAGAGAGTGAGTGGTCAGACATTGCAACATGAGGCATGTTTCAGAAACATAGCTCCGGTTGCAGAAAACACAGAAGAAGTGTCGGGTGTGAGAGGTCGCCGCCGTCGTGCTCGATTGGAGTTAGCAGCTGCTCGTCAGGCTGATACGGAGGAGGAGCAGCAACTCCGGCGAGCACGGCAAGGACTAGTTCCCCGGCGCGCCGGCGGCAGCGATTTTGCGGTGGCGGCGACTGCCGCCTCGCTGGGCGGAGCTGTGGAAGGACGACGAAGAGGGGATTCTGTTTCCGAAACTAAGCGGCTGTTGCAGGAAGTAGGGAGGTGGTCACGTGCATGCGATGTTAGATCAGACGACTGTCAGGACGCTTATCCAATGATGCTCCATGCGGCGGATGTTTTCGATACATCCGCCGGAAGACGCGTAGCGGCGCCCTAATTTAAATGATCGCTAGCACATGTTCCCCATGCCTGGCCATGGGCCCCGAGAACTGAAACTAGGACACTTGCCTTCGTCTTCTCCAGTTCCACCTGGGTGCTCTCCAACTCTGCCTTCCCAGTCTCCGCCACCGCAGCTTGAGCGACTAATAGACCGACGATCGTTAGCCTGCCAAGATTGGCTTCGGGTGGAGGGGAAGAGCAGTGGCCTTCATGAGACCCGAGCGGCGACAACCTACCATGCACTACTCTTCCTGGCTGCCAGCGACGCCCGCGGAAGTGCTGACTTCGTGCTCGTGGCGGCGGTTGTAATTTTTATTACCTCTACCATTCTTTATACTGCCATAATTGATGAATATATTCAAAATTTATCTCAAAAAAAGAAGAAGGGACTGCTAAAAAACTTCTGTACTATTTCCTCAGTATGGAAAATACAAATTGAGTGACATCCAAACACTATGTATCCATTCATGTGTCAATGTTTGAGACGTGTGTTTGCACGTGCGAGTTTACTAGTAACTAGAGATCGATAAAAAGAAGTACCCTCTCTATGCAAAAAGTACACCCTCCGATCCAAATGAGTGACATCTAAACACTAGCTTTGTCTTAGTTGTGAACAAAGATTAGTTCAAAACTGCGCCATTTATTATGGATCAGAGGGAGTACACAATTTATAGAGATTATTCAAAATTTCAAAGTGTATAAAATTCTAATTAGCTCCACAAATCACAGCTTAATTCATACCCGGAAGGTGCTGCATCATGCACATACGTCACGTCAGCGGCTCCGTTCCACCCGGCGCACGTCACACAAAGCTCCGCCACCGGCGTCCCCGATCGGCCTCCCCGTGCACGACACGAGCAGCCCGTCATCGTCTCGGCCCCGCCCGCGCCTCGTATCCGGGAGCCTGAGCACCACGTCGAAAACCCCGGCCCCGCGCCGCAGGTCCGTCGCGAGGCTATCCAGTACAGGCAGCCACACTCGGGTCCCCTGCGCGACAACGTTGATCCGCGTCGTCCTGCCCTTCTTGGCGTGGTCTCAGGCAGTCTGACAGACCTGTGGCGCCCCGGCGCTGGCGAGCTGGAAGCCATGGTAGCTGATCTGCACCGTCGTGGCGAGGTCGTTGCACGCGAGCCCGAAGGAGCTCCGAAACGTGATGCTGAAGGTGAGGTTGAACTGCGGCTCCATCGCAGGCCGGCGGTCAAGGCCGGAGACGCCGGCGATCACGACGGAGTAGTTCGGGTCCTCGTACGTGGCACAAAACCAGATGGCTAAGGCGACGATACAACACACCGCTAGGATCACGACGATCTTGCAGGGTGTGATCTTGCAGTGGCAGCAACGGGTGAAGCAATTGCCCGGCCGTCCATCCGCCGCTCCGGGTGCCTCCGGAGGGCCTTCGACGTGAGGTGCGCTCCCGTCCGTCTCCGTTGCCGGGCGAGGAGGCGCGTCCATCTCCAGGGGCGCCGTCGACTCGATGATAATCTCCCTGCAGTCTAGTCTATATGTAGAGAGAGAGAGAGAGAGAGGACTACAGTTTCTGGTGGAAATCGACGCCTTCCTTAATTTCAAAAATACATTCCTATTTCCGGAGAGATAGATCAACTGCGCGTCGAGGATTGATTGCTCCGCGTTGGGGTCGATACGAGGCTGTTTCCGTGCGGGTACTTGCCATGTTATCGCACCACTACGCGGAGCGTATATATCCATGCTCTTGCGGTATATTTGTTCAACCCAAATGCTAAAAAGCGGTCGCGTGCTCGTTAGGTCGCGCGAGCACACGCTCTCGCGCGCCGTCGGATTTGCATCGCGCGGTTCGCGTGAAGAACCGTTCGCCTCGTCGTGTGCGCCAGGTGGCACCTGGTCCTGGCGTCATGCGAAGAGGCCGTTGGATGGATTAGCGGTCGTGGGTCCCGACAGTTCTCCCCTCCCTCCGCAATTCCTCCCCTTCCCGTCCCCCCATTTCGAAACCACGAGAGCTCCTCCCAAATCCACCAAATCCGCAGCAGCCGGCGGCGGTGCGGCGATTCGGCGGCCGTCCTCCGGCGTAGTGAGGAAGGGGCAGCGTGCGCGGCGTGCAGGGAGTGGTTGATTAGGCCAGGCGCGGCGGCGATTTGGGGCCATACGTCGGTGCAGCTGTGGGAGGGGGAAGGCACCGCAGCGCCGGAGACGGGGGCGAGGAGGGTCGACGCGCGTGTCGGTGCGGCGACCGGGACTGTCCGTCTACACCCGCAGCAAACAGCAGCAGTTGGAGGCGGAAGGCGCTGAAGCGCCGGAGACGCGGGGGAGAAGGGTCGGCACGCGCGTCTTCGCCGTGTGGTTCGTGCGGAGGAGCAGAATCACCTTGCGCGTTGGCGGAGGGCAGAATCGCAGGTCAGTTCATCTCGATCCCAGTTTGTGTATGCTTGCAGGTCCCGTCAGTGTTGGGCGAAATCACTGTTCACTGAATACCTTTGCCATTGTAAGAGATTAGGAAGAGATTACGCATAGGTTAACTGATTTGAAACGGATTAAGCACTCGTTAGATTTTGGTTTTTGGTGCTGGTGAGCATTCAAGGCTTGGTGATCTACTGATTTGTGCAACAACTACTCATAGGATGCTCATATAGTTTCCTAGCACTTTTTTCATGCAACAAATGGAACTATGTTATAGGTTCATGTTGTTGAAATGTTTGTGTATCCCCATGTGCATTAGGTTTATGTGCTGTGGTTCGACGCTCATGTTTGGTTCGACTGAGTTGTAGATATGTATGTCACTTTGCTTAAGATTTGTGACTGAGTTTGTTAGGCTTTTTTGCTGGAGTTTTGCTAGTCAGTTGCCTGAATTGTCCTAACTGTTGCCTAGTGTGCCTGGCTGTGGAGGTTTTGTTAGTCAGTTGCCCTAACATGCCCCCAACCGTTTTTTTGCCTAGTGTGTTTGTGTAATGCCTGGCTTTTTGCTCAAGATTTATTAGCCATTTGCCTGAAATGCCAACATTTGTTTGCCTAGCAGCCACCATATGTACTGCATTTGTGTAATCTCAAACTTGCTCAAGTTTTCTTAGCCGTTTTCCTGAAATGCCAACATGCGTTGCCTGGTGATTGCTGTGCAACAGTTGTTTGTTCTCCTTGTAGTCCTGTTTTACTTAGGTTTTTTGTATGTACTTTTTGTATTAATGTTGTAACATATATTGAAAATCAGATAGTTTACGACTCTTTTCATTGCCCACTTTTTTTAAATCGTTGTCCCTTTAAATATGCGGCAGAAATTAGATGGCTGGGACAAGTCATAAGTCAAAACAGGATGGAGCTGCTGGACCAAGCCATGATGAGCTTGCATCTAATGGAGATGAAGAGCATCAAACACAGGTGTGCACATGCTCAGGAAGTTTTTATGTTCTTCCTGTACATAACAGAGTTTGTTTTTTTTCATTTTTTTATTGATTTATGTGGTTTCCATCTCCCAGCCACGGAGCAGTGCACCAATAAGTGGGCACAAGCGTATGAGAACTAAGGCAGCTGTCTCACGGGGGAAGCGACCTGGATGACATCATTAGTACTGAGAATAGTAATGAGAGTCAAGCTGCAGATGCTGGGAATAAAAATGTTGAAGGTGCAGATGTCGAGCAGCCTCCAAAAGCAAAACGCCAAAAGACGGGAGGAACTGAGGTATTTTGCATAGTTGTCTCAGTTTCACTTAGCAGTTGCCCAGCAATGCTGCCTAAGTTGCCTATGTTGTGATGAACCTTTTTCTTTTCTTTTTTTGCTAATCCCCTGTTTCTGTTTTTTCCTGATGCGCAATAGGGTCGTAGGAACAGGGCATCCCCTGCAAGGTTGTTCAAGTTGAACAAGGACTTGGTTCCTGACCAAAAGGGTGTCATCATCGGAAAAAAATTTGGTGGCATTCTGGACCTTGCAGCGAGTAGCATGCCCAGAGATCTCAGTCAGTGGATAATGAAGCATTACGACCCGGAGATTTCGCAGATAGTCATTCCAGAAAGGGGGAAGATTCCTGTAGATGCTGCAAGTGTCCGTAGGATATGGGGTTTGCCCAACAGGGGCATGAAGGTGTGCTTCGAGAACCGGCCTGAAATCACAAAGGCTATGTACAGTATTTACAACATCACATCCAAGAACTCCCCAACCCTCACAGAATGGTGCAAGATGATCGTTGACATGGGAGGATCTCATGATGATGATTTTTTCCACGCTTGGCTAGCTCTTGTTTTTTCATGCTTCCTTGCCCCTTCAACTAGTTTGAGTATTTCCCCAAAGAGCTTCCCGGCGGTCATGGATTTCAATGGAATAACGGAAACCAATATATGCCAGTTTGTTGTTGATCAATTAAAGCTTGCGTTCACTTCGGGGCGTGCCAACAAGAAGGTTGTTTGTTGTTGTGTTTTCCACCTTGTTGTAAGTGCTTGAAGCTGTTTTGTTTTTTCAAGCATCCTTTTGTCTAGTTACCTTCTCCTTTCTTTTTGCAATCATTAGCTAACTTAAACTTTTTGATCTTTTCTCCGTGTCTATATGCAGCTGTTGTACCTAGACTCTCTGGATGTTGATGAGCCAATCCCGAACTTGGTACCAAGGGTTTCAGTTTGGAATTCAGATTTAATCTCCAGAGTTATCAAGAAGGACAGGAAGGCTCCAGGAGAGTATGGCCATTTGCGGGTAACACAATTTTCCTGTTTTAGGATATATGTTTTATTGTCATATTGTTTTTAGGCAACACTACCATTGTTTAGAGTAGGCAATTCACTTTGAAAGAGCATGCAAGGTAATGTATCTTTTTGGGCAAGTGCCATACATATATTTCAAGTAGGTCCAAGTAGGTATCAGACTTTTTTCGTTTGCCATGCACACAATTGGATTATGTTCACAGGAAGGATTTGTTGGGTTGTTGTATTCTAACAGTAGCTGCTGGAGTACATCTTTTTAGTTTTTTTTGTCTGTGCAATTTACATGTTGAAAAGTAGCAACTTTATACAACCACCCAAGCAACTTATGTTCTGAAAACTAGCAACTTGCATACTAGTTCTTCATTTTTAATTGATTACAGTATCCACTAATATTAGGCAACAAGGGGGGGGGGAAGTGTCATAATGGTTGCAGGAATTTAAACACTATTAGTAGTACTGTTTTTCTTCATTTCTCAGTTCTTTTTTTGGTATGGGAGTGCCAGAATTGTTGTCACTCATAGTTTTTTTAATCTTCTTTTGCTATAAACCACTAGCTCAAGACGGAGTTTTCTCGGTGCACGGATGATAGCTTGTTTGGCAGTATGGACCACATCACCAAATTTGTTGCCGCAAGATTGCCTGAGTCATATGACAAATCAGTAAGTTATCGAGCACTGGTTTTTTGCTCTCACTGTTGTTCCACTTTTTATCGCCATTTGTACATTCAACCATTTTCTTTCAGAATTTTCAATAGAAGATATGTACTTATCATGTTTCTCTACCATCCACTTTTATGTTTTACAGAAGCAAAAGAAGCTCACAGGGTTGGTGCACGAAATGTGTTCCGTAGTTTCTCATGCAGTGGGGAAGCTCGTGACTGGGATTGGGAAGATAGAGGATGATGAATGGGGGACAAAGGAGGCAGATCCTACTACTGCGGAGACAAGTAGGCGGCAGTCCAACAGAAGGAGCAAGCGAGTACCAGCCGGAACAGACAGCTTACCAAGTGTGGAGGAGTCGTTTAATTCAGACAGCGACGACAGTGAGGCAGCCGACAGTGAAAGCGAGGGAGATGGCAGAGACAAAGGTAGTGATGAAAGCGACAGCGATGAAAGTTCAGACAACGATGATGGTCATGATGGATCAAGTGGAGTTCAGGGCAAATCATCTAGCCAGGGAGCACGACAAACGGTTGACATGGGGACGGAAGACGGAACTGAGGGGAACGAGGACAATGATGATGATGAAGAAGAAGAGGATGACGAAAAAGAAGACGAGGAAGGAAAGGAGGACGATGACGATGAAGAAGGCGATGGGGATGACAAAGACAAGGAAGATGATGGGCAAGGGAAGCATGATGAAGATGACAGCGGAGGTGGCAACGGTGGTTCAGGCAGCAATGGTGGCTCCGATCGGGACGAGGATCCCGCAGCTGAAAACCGAAGCAGCGATGATGATGAACAATGCACGCTGCAATTTCTGATTCAAACGAAGAGGGACAGAAAGGCAAAAGGATTGGATGAGGCAGATAGGATCTGTATGAAAGACCTTGTGTTGACAGAATTCAAAACTGCTGTTTCCCAGGAACCACGCTTCCCTTTTCTTGAAGTGAAAGAAATTTGGGATATCGATGACATAACCATGGCAACCGAAGCGAAGGGGATGTTCGAAGAGTTGTTGAGGGGGGAAGACTTGGATTTGGGCTTCACATTCAACCCCAAGGAAATATGCCCAAAGGCGACTCGGCAGAAAATAATGAGACAATTTGGCGCCGCTCTAAATGAAGCTACAGAACAGAAGATTGCTCGTCGATACCAACTACCACCACTCCCTCCATCAAAGAAGATGAAGAAAACTGTCAGTTTCGTATTGGAGCCATCTGTGATGAACAAAACAGCAATGCATCCGCAAGCATATCGTGCCGAAAATCCCGGTTACGTCCAAGGGGGAAAGCCAAGGCAGTCAGCCATGAAAAAATCTGGTCCTTCTCAGCAGCAACAACAAGCAAATTCAGAAGCGAAAGAGGCAATTCATGGGAATGCCAAAACGCAGGTTGTAAAGAGTACACCATCGAGCTCAGCAGCACCCCCGTGCAGCAAAGTTGGAGAGGAGGCAGTACCTACAGGAGTAGATCCAAAGTTTTCGGGTAATTTTCATTCCCAATGTCAAGCAAGTGGATCACATATTCTGGCAACTCAGTCTAAGGAGGAAGCAAGACCAGCTGCTTTTCAGGCAAGTTCTGCAGAGGAAACATTGGACCCCACAAAAGTAAGGCCAGTACAACTCAAGGAGGGACCCACAGTGCTAGTAAGCACAGGAAACCACAACGGAACACAACCACTAGGTGACTTAAATGGTCAAGTGCCTTTCCCGTCTCGGGGAAATGTGATGCAGGCAGCCAATGGTATCCAGAGGGTCAAGGTGCAAGACTTCAAGGCATCACCGGAGGCTCGATCATTAATTCATGCAGGACACAAAAAGGAGAAAGAGAACATCCCTCCGGTGCTATGTACGGAGACCAATAGGATACAACACCTGCCTGAAGCTCTAACCATTGGAAAAAGTCCGGAACAAAAGTTGCTAAGAGGCATAGGGAAATTGCCTGTCTGCCCAACTGTGCTTGCCCAACCTGAGGCCACTAGTGTTCCAGAAGCATTAACCATGGGAAAAAGCCTGGAACAAAAGTTGCCAAGAGCCATAGGGAAATTGCCTGTCTGCTCAACTGTACTTGCCCAACCTGAGGCCACAAGTGTTCCAGAAGCAGTAGAAGCAACTGGCCAAGGGAACACTTCCCATTTCTCTCATGTGGAGGAGATGTACCATGAATTCATGCGTGTTAGTGGGAAGACAACCAATGCACTAGAAGTCAATGTTCTAGATGTGAGTGAGCTGTTTGCAAGGTGTGTTGATCCAAACAGCAAGAATGCCCAATCCAACTCCACAAATCACAGCTCAGCGAATAATGATAAACAACATTTTGAGCTAAGGGACACCGAAAGATCAAATGACTTTTTCAGAGAGTACTGCCCAGCACCAAGTTTCGATCTAGGCATAGATGATTTGCACACAAGACCTGCAGACAACACAACACAGCGAGATGTTGGGTCAAGCACATTTACAGAGCATGAGTTCAAGGAACTCCCAGTACATAACCAGCCAATCATCGATATAACCGACGATGATTATCTGTTGGAGGTTGAAGGCATGGACGAACCGTGTGTTCAAGCAGAAGGAAATGCGTACCAAACACCTGAAAAAAGTTCCAACCAAGGAGAAGTGGGGTCAGGCAGCAAGGTTTACAGCAGTAGTAGTTCAGGAGAGATGCATCCACATCAATTCGAGAGAAGGATTATCAAGCCACCTCCTTGCAAGAGGTCACCTTTCGTTGACTATAATGAGAAGAAAGTCTACATGTCCAAACCCGAAGCAAATAGATTGTATGCATCAGTTATTCTACATGGAAGAATTAGTGAACAAGAATCACCAGATGTGGATACCAGGTATGACAGTATATCACAATTTTCCCCCAGGCAAGGTCTGTCATGTTATCAAGGCAATTCAAACTATGTTTACAAGCAAGCCATTTATAGAATCAGGCAACTTGGCTTAGTGTGAAATTCTTATTCTTTTTAAGTAGTTTATCCTTTTTGATATGCCCATGCCCCCATGTGTTTCCCCTGAGTTGATATGGTGGTAGGCAATTCATGGAATGATTTTTGTGAGCTGAATGCCTCTTTTTTCTTCCCATGCAGCGTAAAGGTAATTGAATATGGCAAAAACTTTGTCACGGTGAGGGAGCTTGCAAACTCAATGAAGAAAGAAGGTTTTGTCTTGAGCCATGTAATGGAAGTTGGTATACAGAATATAATGATGAACTTGCCACCAGACTCAAAGAAGCTTGTGATGCCCGTCAGGTTCTCGGTAAGAAAACGCGAAGAAACTAATAGTGTAGTTATGCGTTTCTTTCTTTTTCTTATTTTCATAAAAGGTCATGTTCATGTCTGTATTTTTTTACATCAGGTTCAGATGCTAAACATGGAATTGAACGGCAAGGAGCTCATTTCCCGGTTCAAGAAGTCGAATCGCTTGGACCGTAAAGACATGGTAAGTTAATGGTTCCTTTACTTTTTACCAATGCATTTTTATGTATGACTTTTTATGCTAAAACTTCTGCTCACACAAATGTAAATATTTCTTGGGGGGGGGGGTGTGGGTGGGTGGTGGACTAGTTGACTACACTCATGAAAATTTGCTTCTATGTGCCAAGTTGCTTACACATTTTGCACAACTTGTGTGTGCATTTTTGGTTGGTTGCTCACACAAGTAGATAAGTTGCCTATGCATCTTCTGTTTTTGCCAAATTACTCACACTAGTACAAAACTGGCATGTGCATTTTTGCATCTTCTTAATTGCTTTTTTATGTGGCAAGTTGCTTACATTTTTTGCACAAATTGCCTGTGCAATTTTCGGCTGGTTGCTCACACAAGCAGATAATGCATTTTCTGTTTTTGTCAAGTTACTCACACTTGCACAAAACTGGCATGTGCATTGTTTGCTTCTTCAGTCCAGTTTCTAGTATTGTATTTTTTTCTACTAACCCAATTTTTGTTTTTTCTAACAGATCATGTTCCCAGTGTTAGAGAACATCTACAAGACAAAACCTAAAACAGGCAATCATTACTGGATTTTTAACGTGAACATAAGGGATCGACGTTTTGAAACTCTTGATTCTTGGAGGACGCTCAAGAACAAGTCTTTAGATGTTTCCGCAAGGAAGATGGTTGCAAGTTTTCGGTCTCTATGGGAAGAGCATTACGCCAGTTCCCACGTCTCGCTGGATGAGTTTGGGCTTACCAACATCGATGTTCCAAAACAAAATAACGAGTAAGCATCCACTTCTTTTTCACATATTGACTATGGTCTTGTTCAGTTTTTTTACAAGCGACACAACACTACATAGAGTAAGCATCCAGTTCTTTTTTCAATTTTTTGTTTAGGTTCGACTGTGGTGTTTTTGCTCTGACGATAGCAAACGGTTGGGAGGCAAGGGCTGTTCCAAATTTCACAGTTGAGGACATTCCAAGCATCAGGAAACAATTGACTAACACGTGGGTTGACAACGCCAACAACACTGCTCCATGGAAAACCATACTCAAGTTAGCATAGGTCAGTTTTTTCTCCCCCCACGCGCGCTACATCCATGTAAAATGCATGTGTTGTTTTTTTTTGCTCTTTTGTGAATTTTGGAGTGCCGGGGGAGGAGTTGCCTGTATAACAACTTGGAACAGGCAATTCTATTACATAATCAGGCAATTTAAGCTTTATTTTGAGGCAAGTTATTCAGAAGAACCCATAAAAGACAAATGAAAGACAAATAGTATGACCATTACATAACCAGGAAATTGTTGCATTTTATAGCATTGCAGAATCTTATGTATGTAAGTTTTCGAATATTATGGGGAGGGCAAAGGGTGTTTGCGTGGCAATTTAAATCACACAACAGGCAACTCAAAACTTATAACCATGCAACTCAAAACTTATAACCAGGCAAGTCAGCCACAAGAAACCGTAAACCATAAATAATAGTTTAGGATGTTCATACATACAGACCCACAAATAGTTTTAACTCGTCAATGTCATTCGACACATCTTTTTCAGCCATCTGGTCACTGTGTGACCATTACACCAATCTGGTCGGGCAGCTTGCACCATTGTGGTTAAAAGAACCACAATAGCTGCACTTGTTATTTCTCTTCGGATGCAGCTCAAGTGCTGATTGAATTCTTTTTGACTTTGCCCTCCCTTTTGTTGTTGATTTTGGAGGGTCTCTAGGAATCGTAGGGCCAACTGTGGTACCAGGTCTTCCAAACTGTGGTTCAACCATCGTAGTACCTTGTGTGGCTGCAACAGCTGCGTGTAGAGATGCCATACTGAGCGGCTGGTGTGCATATCCACCAGGAGCTTGCGCAGTAGGAAATGAAATTGCATTGGCATTTTCTTCCTGTGTGGTTGAAGACTCTGGATGCTGCCCAACCCAGCCATCCAGCGTTGTTGTTGATGCAGGCAATGGTGCCAGTCCAGGACCAGCCACATAGGTTGTGTTTGCTGCGTTAGGCCCCCGCGGTAGTTGTATAGCCACCATAGTCTGTGGCGCAGGCCAAATTGCTGGTCTAGGACCCATAGGAGGTCGCGCAGGCCCTCTTGCTAGTGCCGTATCCATCAAAAGTTGTGGCGCAACTCCTCTTAGCGCTTGCGCGGGCCTTGTCATTGTTGAGCCCCTTGAAAGGTGCGGCGCTGCTCCACTGTTCAGTGGCAGATATCCTGACAGTTGCTGTACAGGCCAGCAGCCTTGTGTCGGAGGGCTCATGGGTAGTGGTACAGCCCTTTTTTGCATCGCTGCACCCCCGAATGCTGTCTGTTGGTGTCTATCCTCACTCATAGAGTTGCCAGTTAGGTTTGGTGCGTTTTTTCTCCGCGTTGCAGAAGTAGGTCGCTGCTGCCTAGGTCCAGAAGAGGTTTGTGCATGTTCATCAGGACGCACCGCAGGGCCACTAGTTGCCTGAGTGTTTCTTGGTGGTGGCGCAGAAGCAGGTCTCTGCTGCCCAGGTCCGGAAGGGGCTTGTGAAGGCCCTCCAGAACGCACCGCCGGGCCACCAGTTGCCTGAGAGTTACCCGGGTGTGGTGCAGAACCATCAGCTGATGGTGAAGGACCACCAGAGGGCCCACTTGTTGGTGCTGCCGTTTTCTTCTTCTTTGACATGTTGAGATTTTTGATTTCATGACGCGCACCACGCATATGTTTCTTTACAATATCCGTCGCAGCATCTGACGCACTAGCAACCTGGGCAAGACTACCAAAATCCATCATCAAATTTGCATGCCTGAGTTCCTTTTTCGATTGTGGTGGCATCTCATCAGGTTGCTCTTCGACAGCAGGGGGTGCGTTGGGAATTGCCATAGGTGTCCACCTTCTAAGTATGTACTGCGCTGGGATTTCATCAACACCAAGGTGGTTGAAAACTTTCAAGATATGGCAGCAAAGCATGCCGTCCCTCTCAATCTTGCAGCAGTCACATCTGTAGTCTCCAGCACTAGCTTCCACCGTGACAAAATAGCCCCTAGAACCATATTTGGCAACCCACTCTTGATTGGGGTAAACCTCATACAAGTTTTCACCACGTGGTCGCACATTGTACCTTGTAGTCAACTGAAACTCATCACGAAACTTCTCATACAAGTCCCTAGTATACGAACCGTACGCCTGCTTCTCTATTGGGTAAGATGACCACATTTCAGTCTGTAAATGTCCTGTCTTGTAGTCTTTTGAACCCTCCCGGACTAGTATGTGTGTTTGGATTTTCTGATATTGCTTCACAAAGTTCAAAATGGACTTGTGTGGGTTCACATACCGCTTAAGGACAGCGTTGAACCCCTCGCTGCGTTGAGTTGACTGCAAGAAAGGGAAGAATTGGTGCTTGAAGTAGCAGGGCACCCATGTCTCTCTGTACTTGTATAGATTCTCGAAGTGGGAGTCAGTCATAGCCTCATACTTCATTATCAACTCCCACCACCTTGCCTCAAATTCTTCCGGCGTCAAGCTGAAGTCAACACAGCTGTTGAAATCTTTGGACAAGCCAGGGTTTCGCCCCAGCAATGCTCCAAGCTTTTCTTGTGCTTTTTTCATAATATGCCAGCGGCAACAGCGGTGCACACTTGTAGGAAAGATCTTTTTAATTGACTGTGCCATTGTGATGTCTTGGTCGGTTATGATGTTGGTGGGTGCTACTGTTGGGGAACGTAGTAATTTCAAAAAAATTCCTACGCACACGCAAGATCATGGTGATGCATAGCAACGAGAGGGAGAGTGTTGTCTACATACCCTTGTAGACCCGAAGCGGAAGCGATCACAACGTAGAGGAAGTAGTCGTACCTTCTCCTCGCGATCCGACCGATCCCGGCGCCGTTACTCCGACGCCCCCGAGTTCTTGGCACACGTTCAGCTTGATGACGCTCTTCGGGCTCCGATCCAGCAAAGCTCCGGAGAGAGAGTTCCGTCAGCATGACGGCGTGGTGACGATCTTGATGATCTACCGGCGCAGGGCTTCGCCTAAGCACTGCAACGATATATTCGAGGTGTAATATGGTGGAGGGGGGCACCGCACACGGCTAAGGAACGATCACGAAGATCAACTTGTGTGTCTTGGGGTGCCCCCTGCCCCCGTATATAAAGGAGCCAGGGGGAGGCCGGCCGGCCTGGTCCTTGGCGCGCCTATAGGGAGTCCTACTCCCACCGGGAGTAGGACTCCTACTTGGAATAGGAGGAGGGGAGAGGAAAGTGGAGGAGAGGAAGGAAAGGGGGGGGGGCGCCGCCCCCCTTCCCTTGTCCTATTCGGACTAGGAAGGGGAGGGGCGCGCGGCCACCTCTTCCTTCTCTCCTCTCTTCTCTCTTTTGGCCCACTATGGCCCAATAACCCCCGGGGGGTTCCGGTAACCCCCCGGTACTCCGGTAAAATTGCCGATTTCACCCGGAACGTTTCCGAAGTCCAAACATAGGCTTCCAATATATCAATCTTTACGTCTCGACCATTTCGAGACTCCTCGTCATGTCCGTGATCACATCCGGGACTCCGAACTCCTTCGGTACATCAAAATACACAAACTCATAATAACGGTCATCGAAACCTTAAGCGTGCGGACCCTACGGTTCGAGAACAATGTAGACATGACCGAGACACGTCTCCGGTCAATAACCAATAGCGGGACCTGGATGCCCATATTGGCTCCTACATATTCTACGAAGATCTTTATCGGTCAGACCGCATAACAACATACGTTAGTTCCCTTTGTCATCGGTATGTTACTTACCCGAGATTCGATCGTCGGTATCCAATACCTAGTTCAATCTCGTTACCAGTAAGTCTCTTTACTCGTTCCGTAATACATCATCTCACAACTAACTCATTAGTTGCAGTGCTTGCAAGGCTTATGTGATGTGCATTACCGAGAGGGCCCAGAGATACCTCTCCGACTATCGGAGTGACAAATCCTAATCTCGAAATACGCCAACCCAACATCTACCTTTGGAGACACCTGTAGTACTCCTTTATAATCACCCAGTTACGTTGTGACGTTTGGTAGCACCCAAAGTGTTCCTCTGGTAAACGGGAGTTGCATAATCTCATAGTCATAGGAACATGTATAAGTTATGGATGAAAGCAATAGCAACACACTAAATGATCAGGTGCTAAGCTAATGGAAATGGGTCATGTCAATCAGATCATTCAACTAATGATGTGACCTCGTTAATCAAATAACAACTCCTTTGTCTATGGTTAGGAAACTTAACCATCTTTGATTAACGAGCTAGTCAAGTAGAGGCATACTAGTGACACTCTGTTTGTCTATGTATTCACACATGTATTATGTTTCCGGTTAATACAATTCGAGCATGAATAATAAACATTTATCATGAAATAAGGAAATAAATAATAACTTTATTATTGCCTCTAGGGCATATTTCCTTCAGTCTCCCACTTGCACTAGAGTCAATAATCTAGATTACACAGTAATGATTCTAACACCCATGGAGTCTTGGTGCTGATCATGTTTTGCTCGTGGAAGAGGCTTAGTCAACGGGTCTGCTACATTCAGATCCGTATGTATCTTGCAAATCTCTATGTCTCCCACCTGGACCAAGTCCCGGATGGAATTGAAGCGTCTCTTGATGTGTTTGGTTCTCTTGTGAAATCTGGATTCCTTTGCCAAGGCAATTGCTCCAGTATTGTCACAAAAGATTTTCATTGGACCCGATGCACTAGGTATGACACCTAGATCGGATATGAACTCCTTCATCCAGACTCCTTCATTAGCTGCTTCCGAAGCTGCTATGTACTCCGCTTCACATGTAGATCCCGCTACGACGCTTTGTTTAGAACTGCACCAACTGACAGCTCCACCGTTTAATGTAAATACGTATCCGGTTTGCGATTTCGAATCGTCCGGATCAGTGTCAAAGCTTGCATCAACGTAACCACTTACGATGAGCTCTTTGTCACCTCCATATACGAGAAACATCTCCTTAGTCCTTTTCAGGTACTTCAGGATATTCTTGACCGCGGTCCAGTGATCCACTCCTGGATTACTTTGGTACCTCCCTGCTAAGCTAATAGCAAGGCACACATCAGGTCTGGTACACAGCATTGCATACATGATAGAGCCTATGGCTGAAGCATAGGGAACATCTTTCATCTTTTCTCTATCCTCTGCAGTGGTCGGGCATTGAGTCTTACTCAACTTCACACCCTGCAACACAGGCAAGAACCCTTTCTTTGCTTGATCCATTTTGAACTTCTTCAAAACTTTGTCAAGGTATGTGCTCTGTGAAAGTCCAATTAAGCGTCTTGATCTATCTCTATAGATCTTGATGCCCAATATGTAAGCAGCTTCACCGAGGTCTTTCATTGAAAAACTCTTATTCAAGTATCCCTTTATGCTATCCAGAAATTCTATATCATTTCCGATCACCAATATGTCATCTACATATAATATCAGAAATGCTACAGAGCTCCCACTCACTTTCTTGTAGATACAGGCTTCTCCAAAAGTCTGTACAAACCCAAATGCTTTGATCACACTATCAAAGCGTTTATTCCAACTCCGAGATGCTTGCACCAGTCCATAAATGGATCGCTGGAGCTTGCATACTTTGTTAGCTCCCTTTGGATCGATAAAACCTTCTGGTTGCATCATATACAACTCTTCTTCCAGAAATCCATTCAGGAATGCAGTTTTTACATCCATTTGCCAAATTTCATAATCATAAAATGCGGCAATTGCTAACATGATTTGGACAGACTTAAGCATCGCTACGGGTGAGAAGGTCTCATCGTAGTCAATCCCTTGAACTTGTCGAAAACCTTTTGCGACAAGTCGAGCTTTGTAGACAGTAACATTACCGTCAGCGTCAGTCTTCTTCTTAAAGATCCACTTGTTCTCTATTGCTTGCCGACCTTCGGGCAAGTCAACCAAAGTCCACACTTTGTTTTCATACATGGATCCCATCTCAGATTTCATGGCTTCAAGCCACTTTGCAGAATCTGGGCTCACCATCGCTTCTTCATAGTTCGTAGGTTCATCATGATCTAGTAGCATGACTTCCAGAACAGGATTACCGTACCACTCTGGTGCGGATCTTACTCTGGTTGATCTACGAGGTTCTGTAGTAACTTGATCTGAAGCTTCATGATCAACATCATCAACTTCCTCACTAATTGGTGTAGATGTCTCAGAAACCGGTTTCTGAGATAAACTACTTTCCAATAAGGGAGAAGGTACAGTTACCTCATCAAGTTCTACTTTCCTCCCACTCACTTCTTTCGAGAGAAACTCCTTCTCTAAAAAGGATCCATTTTTAGCAACAAATGTCTTGCCTTCGGATCTGTGATAGAAGGTGTACCCAACTGTCTCCTTTGGGTATCCTATGAAGACACATTTCTCCGATTTGGGTTCGAGCTTATCAGGTTGAAGCTTTTTCACATAAGCATCGCAGCCCCAAACTTTAAGAAACGACAACTTTGGTTTCTTGCCAAACCACAGTTCATAAGGTGTCGTCTCAACGGATTTTGACGGTGTTCTATTCAACGTGAATGCGGCCGTCTCAAGTGCATAACCCCAAAATGATAGCGGTAAATCTGTAAGAGACATCATAGATCGCACCATATCTAGTAAAGTGCGATTACGACGTTCGGACACACCATTACGCTGTGGTGTTCCGGGTGGCGTGAGTTGCGAAACTATTCCGCATTGTTTCAAATGTAGACCAAACTTGTAACTCAAATATTCTCCTCCACGATCTGATCGTAGAAACTTTATTTTCTTGTTACGATGATTTTCAACTTCACTCTGAAATTCTTTGAACTTTTCAAATGTTTCAGACTTGTGTTTCATTAAGTAGAGATACCCATATCTGCTCAAATCATCTGTGAAGGTGAGAAAATAACGATATCCGCCACGAGCCTCAACATTCATCGGACCACATACATCAGTATGTATGATTTCCAACAAATCCGTTGCTCTCTCCATAGTACCGGAGAACGGTGTTTTAGTCATCTTGCCCATGAGGCACGGTTCGCAAGTGCCAAGTGATTCATAATCAAGTGACTCCAAAAGTCCATCAGTATGGAGTTTCTTCATGCGCTTTACACCGATATGACCTAAACGGCAGTGCCACAAATAAGTTGCACTTTCATTATCAACTCTGCATCTTTTGGCTTCAACATTATGAATATGTGTATCACTACTATCGAGATTCATCAAAAATAGACCACTCTTTAAGGGTGCATGACCATAAAAGATGTTACTCATATAAATAGAACAACCATTATTCTCTGATTTAAATGAATAACCGTCTCGCATTAAACAAGATCCAGATATAATGTTCATGCTCAACGCTGGCACCAAATAACAATTATTTAGGTCTAAAACTAATCCCGAAGGTAGATGTAGAGGTAGCGTGCCGACCGCGATCACATCGACTTTGGAACCATTTCCCACGCGCATCGTCACCTCGTCCTTTGCTAGTGTCCGCTTAATCTGTAGTCCCTGTTTCGAGTTGCAAATATTAGCAACAGAACCAGTATCAAATACCCAGGTGCTACTGCGAGCTCTAGTAAGGTACACATCAATAACATGTATATCATATATACCTTTGTTCACCTTGCCATCCTTCTTATCCGCCAAATACTTGGGGCAGTTCCGCTTCCAGTGACCAGTCTGCTTGCAGTAGAAGCACTCAGTTTCAGGCTTAGGTCCAGATCTGGGTTTCTTCTCCTGAGCAGCAACTTGCTTGCTGTTCTTCTTGAAGTTCCCCTTCTTCTTCCCTTTGCCCTTCTTCTTGAAACTAGTGGTCTTATTGACCATCAACACTTGATGCTCCTTCTTGATTTCTACCTCCGCAGCCTTTAGCATTGCGAAGAGCTCAGGCATAGTCTTTACTAACCCTTGCATATTATAGTTCATCACGAAGCCTTTGTAGCTTGGTGGCAGTGATTGAAGAATTCTGTCAATGACACAATCATCTGGAAGATTAACTCCCAGCTGACTCAAGTGATTGTAATACCCAGACATTCTGAGTATGTGCTCACTGACAGACCCATTCTCCTCCATTTTGCAGCTATAGAACTTATTGGAGATTTCATATCTCTCAATCCGGGCATTCTGTTGGAATATTAACTTCAACTCCTGGAACATCTCATATGCTCCATGGTTCTCAAACCGACGTTGAAGCCCCGGTTCTAAGCCGTAAAGCATGGCACACTGAACTATCGAGTAGTCATCAGCTTTGCTCTGCCAGACGTTCATAACATCTGGCGTTGCTCCAGCAGCAGGCCTGGCACCTAGCGGTGCATCCAGGACGTAACTCTTCTGTGCAGCAATGAGGATAATCCTCAAGTTACGGACCCAGTCCGTGTAATTGCTACCATCATCTTTCAACTTTGCTTTCTCAAGGAACGCATTAAAATTCAACGGAACAACAGCACGAGCCATCTATCTACAATCAACATAAACAAGCAAGATACTATCAGGGACTAAGTTCATGATAAATTTAAGTTCAATTAATCATATTACTTAAGAACTCCCACTTAGATAGACATCCCTCTAATCATCTAAGTGATCACGTGATCCAAATCAAACTAAACCATAACCGATCATCACGTGAAATGGATTAGTTCTCAATGGTGAACATCATCATGTTGATCATATCTACTATATGATTCACGCTCGACCTTTTGGTCTCCGTGTTCCGAGGCCATATCTGCATATGCTAGGCTCGTCAAGTATAACCCGAGTATTCTGCGTGTGCAAAACTGGCTTGCACCCGTTGTAGATGGACGTAGAGCTTATCACACCCGATCATCACGTGGTGTCTGGGCACGACGAACTTTGGCAACGGTGCATACTCGGGGAGAACACTTCTTAATAATTTAGTGAGAGATCATTTTATAATGCTACCGTCAATCAAAGCAAGATAAGATGCATAAAAGATAAACATCACATGCAAATCAATATAAGTGATATGATATGGTCATCATCATCTTGTGCTTCATGATCTCCATCTTTGCAGCACCATCATGATCACCATCGTCACCGGCGCGACACCTTGATCTCCATCGTAGCATCGTTGTCGTCTCGCCAATCTTATGCTTCTACGACTATCGCTACCGCTTAGTGATAAAGTAAAGCATTACAGGGCGATTGCATTGCATACAATAAAGCGAGAACCATATGGCTCCTGCCAGTTGCCGATAACTCGGTTACAAAACATGATCATCTCATACAATAAAATATAGCATCACGTCTTGACCATATCACATCACAACATGCCCTGCAAAAACAAGTTAGACGTCCTCTACTTTGTTTGTTGCAAGTTTTACGTGGCTGCTACGGGCTTAAGCAAGAACTCATCTTACCTACGCATCAAAACCACAACGATAGTTCGTCAAATAGACTCCGTTTTAACCTTCTCAAGGACCGGGCGTAGCCACACTTGGTTCAACTAAAGTTGGTGAGATGTCTCCCGCAAGCCATCTGTGTGCAAAGCACGTCGAGGGAACCGGTCTCGCGTAAGCGTACGCGTAAGGTTGGTCCGGGTCATCTCATCCAACAATACCGCCGAACCAAAGTATGACATGCTGGTAGGCAGTATGACTTGTATCGTCCACAACTCACTTGTGTTCTACTCGTGCAAATAACATCAAAACCATAAAACCTAGGCTCGAATGCCACTGTTGGGGAACGTAGTAATTTCAAAAAATTTCCTACGCACACGCAAGATCATGGTGATGCATAGCAACGAGAGGGAGAGTGTTGTCTACATACCCTTGTAGACCCGAAGCGGAAGCGATCACAACGTAGAGGAAGTAGTCGTACGTTCTCCTCGCGATCTGACCGATCCCGGCGCCGTTACTCCGACGCCCCCGAGTTCTTGGCACACGTTCAGCTTGATGACGGTCTTCGGGCTCCGATCCAGCAAAGCTCCGGAGAGAGAGTTCCGTCAGCATGACGGCGTGGTGACGATCTTGATGATCTACCGGCGCAGGGCTTCGCCTAAGCACTGCAACGATATATTCGAGGTGTAATATGGTGGAGGGGGGCACCGCACACGGCTAAGGAACGATCACGAAGATCAACTTGTGTGTCTTGGGGTGCCCCCCCTGCCCCTGTATATAAAGGAGCCAGGGGGAGGCCGGCCGGCCTGGTCCTTGGCGCGCCTATAGGGAGTCCTACTCCCACCGGGAGTAGGACTCCTACTTGGAATAGGAGGAGGGGAGAGGAAAGTGGAGGAGAGGGAGGAAAGGGGGGGGGGGGCGCCGCCCCCCTTCCCTTGTCCTATTTGGACTAGGAAGGGGAGGGGCACGCGGCCACCTCTTCCTTCTCTCCTCTCTTCTCTCTTTTGGCCCACTATGGCCCAATAACCCCCGGGGGGTTCCGGTAACCCCCCGGTACTCCGGTAAAATTGCCGATTTCACCCGGAACGTTTCCGAAGTCCAAACATAGGCTTCCAATATATCAATCTTTACGTCTCGACCATTTCGAGACTCCTCGTCATGTCCGTGATCACATCCGGGACTCCGAACTCCTTCGGTACATCAAAATACACAAACTCATAATAACGGTCATCGAAACCTTAAGCGTGCGGACCCTACGGTTCGAGAACAATGTAGACATGACCGAGACACGTCTCCGGTCAATAACCAATAGCGGGACCTGGATGCCCATATTGGTTCCTACATATTCTACGAAGATCTTTATCGGTCAGACCGCATAACAACATACGTTAGTTCCCTTTGTCATCGGTATGTTACTTACCCGAGATTCGATCGTCGGTATCCAATACCTAGTTCAATTTCGTTACCAGTAAGTCTCTTTACTCGTTCCGTAATACATCATCTCACAACTAACTCATTAGTTGCAGTGCTTGCAAGGCTTATGTGATGTGCATTACCGAGAGGGCCCAGAGATACCTCTCCGACTATCGGAGTGACAAATCCTAATCTCGAAATACGCCAACCCAACATCTACCTTTGGAGACACCTGTAGTACTCCTTTATAATCACCCAGTTACGTTGTGACGTTTGGTAGCACCCAAAGTGTTCCTCTGGTAAACGGGAGTTGCATAATCTCATAGTCATAGGAACATGTATAAGTTATGGATGAAAGCAATAGCAACACACTAAATGATCAGGTGCTAAGCTAATGGAAATGGGTCATGTCAATCAGATCATTCAACTAATGATGTGACCTCGTTAATCAAATAACAACTCCTTTGTCTATGGTTAGGAAACTTAACCATCTTTGATTAACGAGCTAGTCAAGTAGAGGCATACTAGTGACACTCTGTTTGTCTATGTATTCACACATGTATTATGTTTCCGGTTAATACAATTCTAGCATGAATAATAAACATTTATCATGAAATAAGGAAATAAATAATAACTTTATTATTGCCTCTAGGGCATATTTCCTTCAGCTACATTATGCATTGCCTCAAGGAAGGTCTGGAATAGCCAATCAAAGCTCGATGCCAACTCTTGCCTAACAAAGCCACAACCCAACATGAACGACTGCCCATGCCTGTTAATCCCAATGAATGGTGCAAAGGGCATGTTGTACATGTTAGTCATATACGTTGTGTCAAAGGAGATACAATCATGATAAGATTCCACGTACGCCTTCCTTGCTGCACCATCGACCCAGAAAATATTCTCAACCCTGTCTTCCTCATCATATTTTATCTTGTAAAAAAAATCTGGATCCTCTCTCTGCTGCTCTTTAAAGTAAGCAACTGTCTCTATCATATCCCCTTCTTTTGTATCATCCTTGTTCAAGAGTGTCTTGAGGTTTGTAATGTGTTTAGTGCCATAAGGTACAATGAGTTCTGTCCCATAGAAATCTGACATGATGTGCATCATACGACCTGTTCACATGAAGTCACAATGGTGGTAAATCCTTCTTCTACACAAAAACAGTGCCAAAAATAGTTTACTTTCTGTTTTCAGCAAGGCAAATCAAATGCAAAGCTTTGGCAATTCATGAAGCTATACAAGCAACTACAACCATATGCCCCAGGCAACACACAAGCAAAATACACAGAAAAAACCGGGGAGGGGGGGGGGGTAACAACGCATTTAGTGAGCAATACAAATTTTCAATCATAGGCAAGCTGACCCCAGCCAGAAACAAGTACTATTTGTACATTCCTTGTACATTTTAAGTTACAAAGAGACTAACCATTGGCAAGTTCGGATTCAACACCAAATTTGTTTTATTAAAAAAACTAGGCAAGCAGGAACTTTTGCATTGAGCAACAAACAGGCAAACATTAGGCAAGTCCAGCATCCAGAAACAAATCAGTTGTTGGTTATGTCTTTTATCTACTGTTGTAAGCAATTTAGTGGCACTATCAAGCAACTAAGGCATTTGTTTGAAGCAAATCAGTGACATGTTTCAAGCAAAAACAGGGGTACTTGTTGATGGGCTAAGAAACACACAACCAGTAGGCATGTCCAGGTTCTTAAAGTTAGAAGATAGGGGGGAGGTGGGTGTGGTTCAATACCTGTAGTTAAATTGCAGTTATGAAGATGAGTAAGAAAGGCCCTTTCCTCTGGCGGGATCCCTTGGTGTGATCGCAAATACTTAGTCAAACATGGCTTGTCAACCAACGGATGGTTGTGCTCGCTAACAAAGTAGATCACCTCCCATCTGCCATCTATTACCTTCACAATCATCTTAGCTTTGCAACCAGTTTGCACAATTTTATCTCTTTTTCGTTTCTTGCTCCTCTTTTTGCCCTTACTATCATCATCAAGAAAGACAATAGCCTCATCTTCATTATCATCATTCGCTTACTCAACAATGTTATCTAGCACGGGAATCTTTTCTGCCCCTCCGTCATCAACATCAGGCTTCCGAAACTTGTTGCACACAAACTGTTGTTTTATCAACTCCCCTGTTTTGAGATCCTTCCTTGAACTATTCATTTTGATTGAAAACCCCATTTGCAAGGAATATGCATTGTAATGCACCTTGGCATCTTCCAAAGTGTCGAACCTCATGCCCACGTAAGGCTCCTTGGGCTGTGACCAAGCTTCATCATCATTTTCAGCACCCAAACCATTACCAACAGTGCCACCGGTATCACCTGCAGCACCTGTGCCATCAAGGGTATGAGCATCACTCCCAGTTGCTATAGCTGCAGGTACTTGTGTACTGCCCGGAGCACGGCCCCCATGACTTGACTGCCCATCTGTCTCCATTGCTTCTATATTAGCACCATCGACTCTTTGGATGATAGGGGGATTAGGTGATTCCGCCACAAATTCTGCATTTCCAGCACCATGTTGTGTACAGTATAATGGATCATCATTATTTTCAGCTGGTTCTTCATTCAGATCAATCATTGTCAACCTGTTTTATTTATTGAGAATATGGGAAAAAGTAAAGCAAGTTAGCAGAGGGATGGAAGCAAGCAGCATAGTAAATACAGGCAAGCCAATAGCTCACCCACCCACCAAAGCAAATTTTACGTTGTTGAGGCATGCTAGTACCACACTAAACTCAGGCAAGCAAACAACACAGCAACGCAAGCACACCAGATTCACAAGATAGCATTCATTTTGTGTTTTTTAAGGATGCAATTGAACATAACCAGGCAATTCAAAGTGCACTATCAGGCAATCCAAACCATATAACCAGGCAAGTCAAACTATATATGTCAGGCAATATATTATTTTTCAGGAGATGCATGTTTTTTTTTGTACTAATGAATCATGTTTGTACATATAACGTAGGCTTGTTTTTTCTGGGTCGATAATATATTTTTCTTTTTTCTGTCTTTCTTAAATGCAGGCAACATTGATTTTGGAGAAGCAAAGCATCCTGCCATAGAAGTGCTACTTTGAAGTGTCTTCAGAATGGAACTCACCCCCAAATCAGAGAGTTTAGAGCATGTTTAGTGTTAGGAAAAACTCAAGTTAGCTGTTATGGGCATGATCGCTCTTTTATATTCAGACTATTTTTCTGCTTTCAGTACCTATGTTTCTGTGTTAGAAAGAAGTTAAGTTGACAGTTTTTAGGTTTCATCTTTATAGCAGTATGTTTTGAAGTAACGTTGTGCAGTTGATAGTTGTTGGTATATGGCTTTTCTTGTTTTTTTCCTTCTTTTGCAGGATGAAATACTAATAAATTTGCAACTGCATCTTGGCAACTTTGCAATCTTTCTTGGATCATGGTGAAGGATATGCTGTAAGAAAGTTAAATCGTACTACACAACTGTCTCTTGTTTTTTAGTTGCAATTTATTCTTCTAGTGTTTTTTTACTATTGAAACCAAGGAATAACGGGAAAAATGACCAAGAGGAATCTTTTTCTAGCTTCTTCCAGAGTTGCCTTGACATCATTAGCTTCTTCCAGTGTTTGTCTTATAAGTTTCAAAAGTGTTCATGATTTGCCATGTCATAAGTTTCCAAAGCTGTGTGCATACATATAGTTAGTTGCCTCATTATAGCACTGTTCTTGCTCAAAACAGAATGTCTAATTTGCCAATAACATTTTCATAAGCAATTAATAGAACTGGAACACATCAGAAAATAGATCATAATCATCATAGCACTGGTTTTCATATGCCAGTTTTTGTCTACAGATTACAAATGTGTTCATATGCAACAGATCTGCAAACATAATTTGAAAACTGGCAACAACCATTACTTAGGGTGCACCACACTACTAAATTCGCCCAAACCAGAGGGCTGAAACTTGCCTAAACATCAAACTAAACATGCTCAACATCACATCTTTTTTACACAATGTTTTGCACAACTACAGCCTTGTACAAATCATGGGGAAAGAGGAGGGGGGGATCTGGAAGTGAGCTAAAATCTGACCTTTTTGCCTTGATTTTTTTGTCTTTTGCAAGGCAATCAGGAAGGAGGCACTTTGATTTTGCCTAGAGAAGAAACAATAATGGAGCCGCCATTGGAGGGCTGTGAAGGTTTTCTGGATCTGGAAGAGGTGAAGGGAAGGGGCTTGCTGTCCTTTGTGGCTTGGGGGAGAAGAAGATGGGGCTGCGGGTCAGGTGAGGGGAGAAAAGAAGGGGGAAAAGATGCGCAGGGGTGGGGGAGGGATCGGGCGAAGGGGAGGACCAGGTGGTTTTGACCGCTCGATGGTTGATCGGGAGGGGGAGCAGGTGCTTTCCTATCCTGGGGTGGCTGGCAGGAAAGGTGGACAGAAACATACTGTATTTGGGGTGGCTGCCAGGAAACGCTAGGGAGCACCCGGCTGCTCCCTAGACGCGTCCTTTGTTCAAGGCAGTCCGTACTCTGCTTGACATCTCGTAATATGGGACAATAGAGAGTTACACTGCTTGGCTGTTACTGCCTCCGTTCCTAAATATAAGTATTTTTAGAGATTTCAATAAGACCTACATACGGATGTATATGGACATATTTTACAGTGTAGATTCACTCATCTTGCTTCGTATATAGTTCGAATTGAAATCTCTAAAAATACTTATATTTAGGAATAGAGGGAGTATTTTCGTGGTAACCGAAGAAAAGGTGATTTTGATATGGAAATTGTTGTCTGAGTTTTTTCTTATAACTTTTATCTGATCTTTATTAAATTTTCTAATCTGTGTAACTCTAATGAGAACTTGTTATTTTTAAACCAAGGACTTGTGAGCAATTATAGCAGAGTCGTTATAAAGTGGTCAATCACCATAATAACCTTGTGTTTGGCAATTTTGGCCGAAAAGGATGGTCTAGTAGAGTTGCCATCCCACACACCATCGGCACAAATTTTGGAGGCCATCAAGCGTGGTAGTCTCACATTTGGCGGATGTGGGGGATATTTGTGCACCCTCATTCGAGAACGGTTTTGGCGCGAGCGACATTACCCCCCTCATGTTGCTCTTGTCGCCCACACTGTCGCCTCCCCTCCATCGCCGTACTGTCTGTGACCACTTCTAGCCGTCCCTAGTCCATGCCAACGACGCGATGGACGCCGCTTCGTTCCCCGCGCCCCATTCCATCGATTTGGTGATGGATCCATGACTTTCATGGTTGTTGCCCCTCTGACGGCTAACCGCCCCAGTCCGTAGGTAATTGTAGTAGGTTGTTTTGTTTTGGTTTATCTGCATTGACTTGGGTGTGTTTTTTCACTCATTGTTGAAGACATTATTTCTTCTAAGAGCATATATAGTGGAGCTGTTCGTTTTGAACGGAGAAAGCATTGCGCACCATGTTTAGTCCAACGCAGATTAGATAGCAATACAAAGTGGAAAGTTAACCCAGGAGGCACCATGAGTACTAACACGACGGATTTCATACTAACCGAACGCAAACAATTGCATTTTGGAAATATCTTAACTAAAAAGTTAAAACTATGTGCACGCATGGTCGCGCGGAGGTCCACTCCCACGACTCGGATACACTATACTAGTATATTGTGATGCCCCCATTTATAATCGTGTATTAATCATACACACATCATGCATAATCACGAACGATGACTCACGTCACTATCACAACACAACTCTACGAAACAAAGGGATAAATATAAATCTTTATATTACAAGCCCGGGTCACGAGGACCCATAATACAATAGAAATGAACCGAGTATTTTCGTAGTAACCGAAGAAAATGGAAAGTTTAACCCAGGAGGCACCATGAGTGTTGAAATCCCTAAAAAGACTTAACCCAGGAGGCACCATGAGTATTACATTATGGCAAAAATTACTTCCTTCGTTCACAAAATACTCGCAAAAAAAAGTCTAGTAAAAAGCGCATAACAAAAAGTGTGGTCAAAACTCAGTTCTCTGGTAATAGAGCGGACACACATCGCACGGAGCCCCGCAACCGTCGTCCCCGACCCGCCTCCCGCTGCACGACACCAGCAGCCCGTCATCGGCGTGCCGCCGTCGCGCGTACGCATCGTTTGGGACCATGATGTGGACGTCGAAGACCCCAGCCGCGCTGTGCATATCCGCCGCGAGGCTATCCAGCGCCGTTTCCGGCAGCCAGACCCGCGTCCCACGCGCGACGACGGTGGTGGTCGTTTGCAGGCCACCTGCGAGCTCACAGACCTGCGGCGCGGTCGCCCAGGCGAGCTGGAAGCCGTGGTAGCTCACCTGCACCGTCGTGGCGAGCCCGTTGCAGGGGCGCATTATTATGCTCTGCAGCGCGGCGCTGACGGTGATGTTGAACTCCGGGTCCAGCACGGGCCGGCGGCCGAGGTCCGTCGCCGGGTCGAGGCCCGAGACCGCGGTGATCGTGGCGGAGTAGTTTGGGTCCTTGTACGTCATCTCCGCCCACGCCGCCAAGCTTGTGAGACATGTCGCGAATAAGACCATGCTCCCGATGAGAACACATAGGAAACAGCACGAAGGGTCTCCTCCTCCTCCTTGTCCCACCACGCCAGGTGCAGCGCCATCGGTCTTCTTCATTGCCGGCCGAGGTGGCGTCCTTGCTTGTTGCTCATCCATCTCCATGGCCGGCACTGGCTAATGGCTATGGCTGACGAGGGAGGGCCTTCGTGGGCTTATGTAGACGAGTCGATCGATGGGCACAGGTGCTTTCGATCGAGACTTCCTTTCAACAGCTAGCATACACTTTCCTAAACAACAGCGAGTCGCAGATTGGTTCCTCCGTCTCCGTGTTGGGTTCTCAAGTTGTTTCCGCGGGCTTTCTTACCATGTTTTGTGTCTACCGATCGCAGGCTATGACGGTGCATATTTTGTGTCAAGCAAAATTGTCGGCTTGTCCATCGATGTTGTAGTGATTGTTTGGCTATATATTGGGATGATGGCCTCAAACGATATGTACATGCCAGTTTACCAGTATGGCAACTCAAATATACTCCCTCTGTTCCCAAATAATTGTCTTTCTAGCCATCTCAAATGGATTACAACATACGGATGTATGTAGACATGTTTTAGAGTGTAGGTTCACTCATTTTGCTCCGTATGTAGTCACTTGTTGAAATCTCTAGAAAGACAATTATTTAGGAACGGAGGGAGTATATAACACGGAAATATACTTTATGATGATTTTTTTAATCTAATGCAAGTAATTTAGTGGTGTTGGTATTGATTTTCTGTATATATTTCATCAAACCTAAAGAAGTTTGATTTGGACAAACCTAAAATTTCAAATAATTTGAAAAGAGAAAGCATTCTGCACCGTGTTTAGTCCAACGCAGATTAGATAGCAATACAAAGTGCAAAGTTTAACCCAGGAGGCACCATGAGTACTAACACGACGGATTTCATACTAACATGACGGATTTTATACAAACCGGACGCAAACGGTTGCATTTTGGAAATATTTTAACTAAAAAGTTAAAACTATGTGCACGCATGGTCGCGCGGAGGTCTTTACCGAAATAGGGTTTCCCCACGACACGGATACACTACACAAGTCTATCGTGACACCCTCGTTTATTATTGTGCACTAATCATACATGCATCATGCACGATCACGAACGATGACTTACGTCAATATCACAACACAGCTCTACGAAACAAGGGATAAATATAAATCTTTATATTACAAGCCTGGGTCACGAGGACCCATATATTACAATAGGTATGAACTGAGTATTTTCATAGTAACCGAAGAAAATGGAAAGTTTAACCCATGAGGCATCATGAGTGTTGAAATCTCTAAAAAGACTTAACCCAGGAGGCACAATGAGTATTACATTATGGCAAAAATTACTTCCTTCGTTCACAAAATACTCGCAAAAAAAAAAAGTCTAGTCAAATGCGCATAATAAGAAGTCTTGTCAAAGTTCAGTATTCTGGTAGTAGAGCGGACACACATCGCACAGAGCCTCGCCACCGTCGCCGCCGACCCGCCTCCCAGTAGAGCGGACACACATCATTTGGGACCGTGATGTGGACGCCAAAAACTCCAGCCGCGCGCCGCATGTCCGCCGCAAGGCTATCAAGCGCCGGCTCCGGCAGCCACACCCGCATCCCACGCGCGACGACGGTCGTGCTCGTTTGCAGGCCGTCCGCGAGCCCGCAGACCTGCCGCACGGTCGCCTAGGCGAGCTGGAAGCCGTGGTAGCTCACCGGCACCGTTGTGGCGAGCCCGTTGCAGGGGCGTACTATCATTATGCTCTGCAGCGCGGCGCGGACGGTGATGTTGAACTCCGGGTCCAGCACGGGCCGGTGGCCGAGGTCCGTCGCCGGGTCGAGGCCCGAGACCCAGGGGCGGATCCACTATTGGTCATGGGTGTACAGATGTACACCCAAAATGTCCTGCAAAAAAAACTATATACTCCCTCCGTTCCAAATTACTCGTCACTGAAATGGATCTATCTACAATTAAAATACATCTAGATACATCCATACGTGCGACAAGTTTCTTATGGAAACATGGTGATTGACCAAAGTTTCTTATGATTATGCCATTGGTCGGGCCGGCCTTGACCGCAGTAATCTAATCATCACCAAGAAAAGATTGAACGTTAAAGCTTGTTTGTTGTCAAAATATCAGACCACTACTTTTATCTGATTTTCTTATAACTTTTCAGTTTGTCTAATTCACATCTAGATGTTATTTAAGGATATCACATCTAAACTTCAAAAAGTATATAATGTAGCAACAAGAAAAAGAAAACTAGGAAAAAAAATAGACCACAAACAGAGTAGACATCAACTTAGATGTGACATAACTAGATGTGTCCTAAACAGACCCTATCTATATTAATGTTTTGTGTCATGTTGCATAAAAGTGCTAGTATAGTAAAATCTTGTCTTATACTAGTATATACAAACAAATGCGCACTAGGTTTTCAGGCTATTATTTCTTAATATTCGCTAGCTTTTGTTCGCACAGAATCAATCATTTAGTGGCCGGTGTCGCGGCAGCAGAATGTATCAAAAGATTATATGCACAGCCACTACACGTTCACTCGATAAAGAGAGAGCCACGACTCCACTTGTGGCGCGCACAAACTCAAGAATCGAGAGGAGCAGGAAGCACCGCAGCATCGCTCCATGGCCTCCGCCGACCACCTCCGCGCCCTCGACCTCAAGGCGTTCGACGACACCAGGGCGGGCGTCAAGGGGCTCGCCGATGCCGCCGTCACCGCCCTCCCGTCCATCTTCCACCACCCGGCAGAGTCCCTCCCGGACGCCGCGCCCCAAACCCATCGCTTCACCGTCCCGGTCATCGACCTGTCCGCCGCGGTCACCACGCGAGCCGCGGTGGTCGCGCAGGTGAAGGAGGCCGCGGAGACGGTGGGATTCTTCCAGGTGGTGGGCCACGGCGTGCCGGAGGCGGCCACGGCGGCGATGCTCGCGGCGGCGCGCGGCTTCTTCGAGGAGCCCGTGGATGCCAAGGCGCCGTTCTACACCCGCGACCTCGGCCGGCGCGTCCGGTACCAGAGCAACCTCAACCTGTTCAAGTCGCGGGCGGCCAACTGGCGCGACACGCTCTTCATGGAGCTGCCGGCGGCGCCGGAGGAGATCCCGGCGGCGTGCAGGAGCGCCGCGCCGGAGTATGCGCGGCTGGTGCAGCAGGGGCTGGGCGCCACGCTGCTGGGGCTGCTGTCGGAGGCGCTGGGCCTCCGCCCCGGCCACCTGGAGGAGGAGCACGGGTGCCTGGACGGGATCAGCCTCGCCTGCCACTACTACCCGGCCTGCCCGGAGCCGCAGCTCACCCTCGGCACCCCGCGGCACTCCGACGCCGACTTCCTCACCGTGCTCCTCCAGGACTCCGTCGGCGGCCTCCAGATTCTCGTCGACCTCGAGGCCGAGGACGGCGGAGAACGGAAGCGGCCGGTGTGGGTGGACGTGCCGCCGGTGGCGGGGGCGCTGGTGGTGAACGTGGGCGACTTCCTGCAGATCATGTCCAACGGCAGGTTCAAGAGCGTGGAGCACCGCGTGGTGGCCAACGCCGTGGGGCCGCGGGTCTCGGTGGCGTGCTTCTTCCGGACGGACCGCACCGCCGCGTCGACGACGGTGATAGAGCCGATCGTCGTCACCGACGGTGACGGCGGACAGCGGTACAGCAGCACGACGGCGGAGGAGGTGGTCCAGCGGCACTACAAGGTCTCCTCTGCACTCCAGCAGCAGCACTTCAGGCTCTGAATCTCATCATCGGTCCAAGCCCGCAAAATGTATCTTTTTCTACGATCGAGTGTCAAACTGTCAATCACCCACCCAGGTGCTGATCTCAAAACATTACAATTACGAGGCACAAACAGATAAGCTGTCAGAGCTTTCACACAGGCTCACTCCTGAATTTTGAATGTCAGTTTTGAATGGGTTTGAATTTTTTTTTCCTCCCACGAGTTTTAACAAACTTCTTGTCCTCCCATATATAGCTGTCATGTTCAACTAGCACAACCAAACCTGCGCTGTCAGCTTCTGAAGATTCAGCCAAAAATAGCTAAACAAAGCAGAGTTTTGGGATCGATATGCTTAACACAGCCTCGTTTCCAAGTGATGGCTCAGAAAGAGCAGAGCAAATGTAATAAGCATCAATTGGAGTTTTAAAAATCCAAATGGCGACCCATCACTTTCTGTCTATATATGCTACTGCCGCAGTGACACCCCCTTTCGGCAAAAGGTGAGCAGCCTGCATAAGTTTCCCCTGTATGATGAACAACTAGCTGTTACTTAAATGTATAGGAGAGATTCTCAAGTTGATAACCTTTTTTTTTATCAAAGAAGGGCTTGCCCCCTTCCGATTTTCATTACTGAAAACCATCACGATATCCAACAGAGTTCAGAACAATAAGCCAACTACGACGAAACTAACGCTACCAGGTTCGAAACCGAAAAACCAAAAGGTCACGCTGAGAGCCAGCAACAGCCAGCACCCACACTACAGCCAACATCCAGACGTACAAGGAACCAGTCTAGAACAACCAGGATAACAAAATAAGAAGATGCCGTGAAGCTAACAGCCACTAGAACTAACAGCAACGTCCGGGTCCACAGCAGCAAGAGTTCCAGCCTCCAATCTAGCGACGTTGATTCTCCACCCCTGCCTGGCTGTGAACACCTCATTTGCTGCCTGTTCTAGCACTCTTGCTCCCAGCTCCAACATTTTTTTGACGGCTCCTTTATCTACAAAATAGACCAATCAATCAACCACCTGCACATTAGTTTGATGATGTATAAAGGATCATTTATCCTTTTTTTCTCAAATATAATCGCATTTCTGCTTTTCCAAATAGCCCAGAACAGGGCAGAAACCCCTATCATAACCATTTTCTTATCATCTTTATTGAATTTTTTTATCCAATCTCCAAAGCAATCTTTAACATTTAAAGGGATAGTTTCTAAACCACAGACACATCTAACCAAACTCCATAACAAAGAAGCCACAGAACAAGAGAACAGGAGGTGATCAATTGATTCATTTTTTCCCACAGAAAACACAATCTTTCCCTCCCTTCCATCCTCTCTTTAATAGATTATCTCTAGTCAAGATCCTTTTTTATTGACTAACCACAGGAAAACTTTTAACTTTGCAGGTACCTTAATTTTCCATAAGTATTTTTGTGGGAAATTCACCCCTATAGTAATGATTTTCCTATATAAGGACCCCACAGAAAACTTGTGATCAGCAGTGAGGGTCCAGGAAATTTTATCTGCCCCTCCCTTCATAGGGATTTCTTCACATCTTTTCTTCAGGCTTTTCCATAGCCCAAGGGTCTCCCCATGTAGAGTTCTTCTAAATTTGAACCATGCCACCCTTTTCGAATAGCTTCCTCCACAGTAATGTTGTGGTCAAAGCATATGTCATATAGTCTGGGATAAGCATCTCTCAGGGGTTTATCATCTACCCAAGCATCTTCCCAAAACCTAGTGTTTTTTCCATTTCCTAATTCTTTTTTAACAAACTTATAAAAGATCTCTTTAATTTTTAGCAGGCTTGTCCAGAACTGGGAATCTCCAGTTTTTTACCAACTGATGCTACACAGCCACCTTTTTATATTTTTCATCTAATACATCTTGCCAAAGGCCTTTTTCAGTTTCCAACTTCCAAAACCATTTAGCAAGCAATGCTATGTTCATAACCTCCTAATTAAGAATCCCTAAGCCACCTACATCTTTAGGCAGACAACATTTTTCCCATTTAACTAGGTGATATTTTTTCACATTTTCATCTTCCTGCCAAACTAACCTAGCCCTCAAGAAATCTGCTTTTTTTTATAATCCCTTTTGGGATTGCATAAAAAGACATCATGAATAAGGGGATATTAGTTAGACAAGCTTGCACCAGAGTGATTCTTCCAGCAATGGACCCTAACAGCTACCCTTGCCAGCAGCCACACCTTTTTTTAATTTTATCAGTTACACAATTCCAATGAATATTTCTAATTCTATTTTCAGACATAGGCATCCCCAAGTATTTAATAGGTAGTCCCCCCATTTTACATGTCAAAATTTCCAGATATATCATCTGTTTTTCTTTGGCTTTGCCAAACAACAGTAATTCACTTTTACGGAAATTTATTTTGAGCCTAGACATCTGTTCAAAAGCCCCTAAAATAAACTTGAGGTTCTTCACACTTTCTATTTCATCTTTGATCAGAAAGATGGTATCATCAGCATATTGTAGCATATTTATCCCCTTATTATCCCCTGCCTTCAGCACCCCTTTGACTATGTCCTGTCTCAGAGCATTGTTCATTAAAATAGCCAAGCCATCAGCAGCCAAATCAAAAAGTAAGGGAGACATAGCATCCCCCTGTCTCAACCCTTTAAAGGTTTTAAAATATGGGCCAATCTCATCATTCACCCTAATTCCTACATGTCCACCCCTCATAGTCTCCATTACCCAATCACACCATTTATCTAGGAAGTCTTTCAGTTTCAGCATCTGAATTACAAAGGGCCATTTGATTTTATCATATGCCTTCCCAAAATCCACTTTGAAGATCAAAGCATCTTCTTTATTTTTGTGGAAAGATTTTAGGGCTTCATGTAGAATAACCACCCCTTCCATTATATATCTACCCTTAATAAAAGCAGTTTGAGTTTTGGAAATTATAGGTGCCACACATCTAGCCAACCTATTCATCAGAACTTTAGTGATGATCTTAAAGCTGACATTCAGCAAACAAATAGGTCTGAATTTTTAAATTTGTTTGGCATCCTTGGTTTTAGGCACCAAAGTGATGATGCCATAATTGATCATAGCAATATTGATATCTCCTTTTGCAAAACTATCTACTAAAGCTTTCAAATCCCACTTGACCAGATCCCAGAAATCCTGATAGAAGTCAGCAGGAAATCCATCAGGGCCTGGACTCTTATTCCTCTTCATCCCAAAAACCACTTGGTGGATTTCATTTAAGGAAAAGGGGGCTAGCAGCTCCTCTTTATCTTGTGTGTTAATTTTCATCATCTCTATCTCCTTTAAAGAAATATCAGACTCCTCAGGATGTCCAAATAAATTTTTATAGAACTTAGTAATATATTCCATTAGTTTGTCTTCCCCCTCTATAATCCCATCTTTCTGTTCTAGTGAGACAATCTTATTCTTCCTTCTTCTCCCATTCACCTTTGCATGATAGTATCTAGTATTCCCATCTCCATCTTTAATTTCTGTGTCTTTATATCTCTGTAGCCATTTCATTTCTTCCTGAACCATAATTCTTTTTAATTGAGCTCTAAGCTCTTTCTGTTCAGCTCTATCCACACTAGATAACCCCATTATCTCAGCTCTCTTGTCCAACTCATCTAGTTCTCTGATGATTTCTATTTTAATTTTTTATACCAGGCATCCACATTCTTATTCCAACCCTTGGCTTTCTTTCTCATTTTTCTCAATCTTAATTGCCATCTTTCTAGAATAACACCTTTATATTTTTCATTCCATGTTTTATATACTAACTCTTTGAACCCCTCTCTTAGGATCCAAGCAGTTTCATATCTAAATATGTATTTGTGTTTGTGTTCCTCCCCTGTATCCAGGAACAGAGGGGTGTGATCAGATATTTCTCTGGCAAAAGCTTGTAGAAAGGTTAGAGGATATTTCTCTTCCGAGGCTGGACACATAAGGACTCTATCTAATTTCTCAAAAGTAGGCTTGACACGTCTCCAACGTATCTATAATTTTTGATTGATCCATGCTATATTATCTACTGTTTTGGACTATATTAAGCTTTATTTTCCACTTTTATATTATTTTTGGGACTATCCTATTAACCGGAGGCCCAGCCCAAAATTGCTGTTTTTTGCCTATTTCAGTGTTTCGAAGAAACGAAATATCAAACGGAGTCCAAACGGAATAATCCTTTCTGGAACGTGATTTTCTTCCCGAATATGACCCAGGAGACTTGGACCCTACGCCAAGGAAGCTTCGAGGTGGGCACGAGGTAGGGGGGCGCGCCCTACACCCCCAGGCGCGCCCCCACCCTCGTGGGCCCACCGAAGCTCCACCGACGTACTTCTTCCTCCTATATATACTCACGTACCCCCAAATGAACAGATACGGAGCCAAAAACCTAATAACACCGCCACAAATTTCTGTATCCACGAGATCCCATCTTGGGGCCTGTTCCGGAGCTCCGCCGGAGAGGGCCTGTTGGGGAACGTAGTAATTTCAAAAAAATTCCTACGCACACGCAAGATCATGGTGATGCATAGCAACGAGGGGGAGAGTGTCGTCTACATACCTTTGTAGACCTGAAGCGGAAGCGATCACAACGTAGAGGAAGTAGTCGTACGTTCTCCTCGCGATCCAACCGATCCCGGCGCCGTTACTCCGGCGCCCCCGAGTTCTTGGCACACATACAGCTCGGTGACGCTCCTCGGGCTCCGATCCAGCAAAGCTCCGGGGAGAGAGTTCTGTCAGCACGACGGCGTGGTGACGATCTTGATGTTCTACTATCGCAGGGCTTCGCCTAAGCACTGCAACGATACGACTGAGGTGGAATATGGTGGAGGGGGGCACCGCACACGGCTAAGGAACGATCTCAAGGATTAACTTGTGTGTCTTGGGGTGCCCCCCTGCCCCCGTATATAAAGGAGCAAGGGGGAGGCCGGCCGGCCCTAGAGGGGCGCGCCAAAGAGGGGGAGTCCTCCTCCCGTGGGAGTAGGACTCCCCTTTCCTAGTCCAACTAGGATTGGGGAAGGGGAAAGGAAAGGAGAGGGAGAGGGAGAGGGAAAGGGGGCCGCGCCCCCCCCCCCTCCTTGTCCAATTCGGACTCCTCATGGGGGGGGCGCCACCTCCTGGCGCAGCCCTCTCTCTCCCCTCGTGGCCCAATATGGCCCATTACTTCCCCGGGGGGTTCCGGTAACCCCTCCGGCACTCCGGTATTATCCGAAATCACTCGGAACCATTCCGATGTCCGAATTGAAGGAAATATGCCCTAGAGGCAATAATAAAGTTATTATTTATTTCCTTATTTCATGATAAATGTTTATTATTCATGCTAGAATTGTATTAACCGGAAACATAATACATGTGTGAATACATAGACAAACAGAGTGTCACTAGTATGCCTCTACTTGACTAGCTCGTTAATCAAAGATGGTTAAGTTTCCTAACCATAGACAAAGGAGTTGTTATTTGATTAACGAGGTCACATCATTAGTTGAATGATCTGATTGACATGACCCATTTCCATTAGCTTAGCACCTGATCATTTAGTGTGTTGCTATTGCTTTCATCCATAACTTATACATGTTCCTATGACTATGAGATTATGCAACTCCCGTTTACCAGAGGAACACTTTGGGTGCTACCAAACGTCACAACGTAACTGGGTGATTATAAAGGAGTACTACAGGTGTCTCCAAAGGTAGATGTTGGGTTGGCGTATTTCGAGATTAGGATTTGTCACTCCGATAGTCGGAGAGGTATCTCTGGGCCCTCTCGGTAATGCACATCACATAAGCCTTGCAAGCACTGCAACTAATGAGTTAGTTGTGAGATGATGTATTACGGAACGAGTAAAGAGACTTACTGGTAACGAGATTGAACTAGGTATTGGATACCGACGATCGAATCTCGGGTAAGTAACATACCGATGACAAAGGGAACTAACGTATGTTGTTATGCGGTCTGACCGATAAAGATCTTCGTAGAATATGTAGGAGCCAATATGGGCATCCAGGTCCCGCTATTGGTTATTGACCGGAGACGTGTCTCGGTCATGTCTACATTGTTCTCGAACCGTAGGGTCCGCACGCTTAAGGTTTCGATGACCGTTATTATGAGTTTGTGTATTTTGATGTACCGAAGGAGTTCGGAGTCCCGGATGTGATCACGGACATGACGAGGAGTCTCGAAATGGTCGAGACGTAAAGATTGATATATTGGAAGCCTATGTTTGGACTTCGGAAACGTTCCGGGTGAAATCGGCAATTTTACCGGAGTACCGGGGGGTTACCGGAACCCCCCGGGGGTTATTGGGCCATAGTGGGCCAAAAGAGAGAAGAGAGGAGAGAAGGAAGAGGTGGCCGCGCGCCCCTCCCCTTCCTAGTCCGAATAGGACAAGGGAAGGGGGGCGGCGCCCCCCCCCCCTTTCCTTCCTCTCCTCCACTTTCCTCTCCCCTCCTCCTATTCCAATTAGGAGTCCTACTCCCGGTGGGAGTAGGACTCCCTATAGGCGCGCCAAGGACCAGGCCGGCCGGCCTCCCCCTGGCTCCTTTATATACAGGGGCAGGGGGGCACCCCAAGACACACAAGTTGATCTTCGTGATCGTTCCTTAGCCGTGTGCGGTGCCCCCCTCCACCATATTACACCTCGAATATATCGTTGCAGTGCTTAGGCGAAGCCCTGCGTCGGTAGATCATCAAGATCGTCATCACGCCGTCGTGCTGACGGAACTCTCTCTCCGGAGCTTTGCTGGATCGGAGCCCGAAGAGCGTCATCGAGCTGAACGTGTGCCAAGAACTCGGGGGCGTCGGAGTAACGGCGCCGGGATCGGTCGGATCGCGAGGAGAACGTACGACTACTTCCTCTACGTTGTGATCGCTTCCGCTTCGGGTCTACAAGGGTATGTAGACAACACTCTCCCTCTCGTTGCTATGCATCACCATGATCTTGCGTGTGCGTAGGAAAATTTTTGAAATTACTACGTTCCCCAACAGTGGCATCCGAGCCTAGGTTTTATGGTTTTGATGTTATATGCACGAGTAGAACACAAGTGAGTTGTGGACGATACAAGTCATACTGCCTACCAGCATGTCATACTTTGGTTCGGCGGTATTGTTGGATGAGATGACCCGGACCAACCTTACGCGTACGCTTACGCGAGACCGGTTCCCTCGACGTGCTTTGCACACAGATGGCTTGCGGGAGACATCTCACCAACTTTAGTTGAACCAAGTGTGGCTACGCCCGGTCCTTGAGAAGGTTAAAACGGAGTCTATTTGACGAACTATCGTTGTGGTTTTGATGCGTAGGTAAGATGAGTTCTTGCTTAAGCCCGTAGCAGCCACGTAAAACTTGCAACAAACAAAGTAGAGGACGTCTAACTTGTTTTTGCAGGGCATGTTGTGATGTGATATGGTCAAGACGTGATGCTATATTTTATTGTATGAGATGATCATGTTTTGTAACCGAGTTATCGGCAACTGGCAGGAGCCATATGGTTGTCGCTTTATTGTATGCAATGCAATCGCCCTGTAATGCTTTACTTTATCACTAAGCGGTAGCGATAGTCGTAGAAGCATAAGATTGGCGAGACGACAACGATGCTACGATGGAGATCAAGGTGTCGCGCCGGTGACGATGGTGATCATGATGGTGCTGCAAAGATGGAGATCATGAAGCACAAGATGATGATGACCATATCATATCACTTATATTGATTTGCATGTGATGTTTATCTTTTATGCATCTTATCTTGCTTTGATTGATGGTAGCATTATAAGATGATCTCTCACTAAATTATCAAGAAGTGTTCTCCCCGAGTATGCACCGTTGCCAAAGTTCGTCGTGCCCAGACACCACGTGATGATCGGGTGTGATAAGCTCTACGTCCATCTACAACGGGTGCAAGCCAGTTTTGCACACGCAGAATACTCGGGTTATACTTGACGAGCCTAGCATATGCAGATATGGCCTCGGAACACGGAGACCGAAAGGTCGAGCGTGAATCATATAGTAGATATGATCAACATGATGATGTTCACCATTGAGAACTAATCCATTTCACGTGATGATCGGTTATGGTTTAGTTTGATTTGGATCACGTGATCACTTAGATGATTAGAGGGATGTCTATCTAAGTGGGAGTTCTTAAGTAATATGATTAATTGAACTTTAATTTATCATGAACTTAGTCCTGGTAGTACTAGCATATCTATGTTGTAGATCAATAGCTCGCGTTGTTGCTTTCATATGTTTATTTTGATATGTTCCTAGAGAAACTTGTGTTGAAAGATGTTAGTAGCAATGATGCGGATTGGATCCGTGATCTGAGGTTTATCCTCATTGCTGCACAGAAGAATTATGTCCTTGATGCACCGCTAGGTGACAGACCTATTGCAGGAGCAGATGCAGACGTTATGAACGTTTGGCTAGCTCAATATGATGACTACTTGATAGTTTAAGTGCACCATGCTTAACGGCTTAGAATCGGGACTTCAGAGACGTTTTGAACGTCATGGACCATATGAGATGTTCCAGGAGTTGAAGTTAATATTTCAAGCAAATACCCGAATTGAGAGATATGAAGTCTCCAACAAGTTCTATAGCTAAAAGATGGAGGAGAATCGCTCAACTAGTGAGCATGTGCTCAGATTGTCTGGGTACTACAATCGCTTGAATCAAGTGGGAGTTAATCTTCCAGATAAGATAGTGATTGACAGAATTCTCTAGTCACCATCACCAAGTTAGTAGAACTTCGTGATGAACTATAGTATGCAAGGGATGACGAAAAAATTCCCAAGCACTTCGTGATGCTGAAATCAACGAAGGTAGAAATCAAGGAAAACATCAAGTGTTGATGGTTAACAAGACCACTAGTTTCAAGAAAAGGGCAAAGGGAAGAAGAGGAACTTCAAGAAGAACGGCAAGCGAGTTGCTGCTCAAGTGAAGAAACTCAAGTCTGGTCCTAAGCCTGAGACTAAGTGCGTCTACTGCAAAGGGACTGGTCACTGGAAGCGGAACTACCCCAAGTGATTGGCGGATAAGAAGGATGGCAAAGTGAACATAAGTATATTTGATATACATGATTATTGATGTGTACTTTACTAGTGTTTATAGCAACCCCTCAGTATTTGATACTGGTTCAGTTGCTAAGAGTAGTAACTCGAAACGGGAGTTGCAGAATAAACAGAGACTAGTTCAGGGTGAAGTGATGATGTGTGTTGAAAGTGGTTCCAAGATTAATATGATCATCATCACACTCTCCCTATACTTTCGGGATTAGTGTTAAAACTAAATAAGTGTTATTTGGTGTTTGCGTTGAGCATGAATATGATTTGATCATGTTTATTGCAATACAGTTATTCATTTAAGTTAGAGAACAATTGTTGTTCTGTTTACATGAATAAAACCTTCTATGGTTATACACACCAATGAAATGGTTCGTTGAATCTCGATCGTAGTGATACACATATTCATAATATTGAAGCCAAAAGGATGCAAAGTTAATAATGATAGTGCAACTTGTTTGTGGCACTACTGTTTAAGTCATATTGGTGTAAAGCGCATGAAGAAACTCCATGCAGATGGAATTTTGGAATCACTTGATTATGAATCACTTGATGCTTGCGAACCATGCCTCATGGGCAAGATGACTAAAACGTCGTTCTTCGGAACAATGGAGCGAGCAACAGATTTGTGGAAATCATACATACTGATGTATGTGGTCCGATGAATATTAAGGCTCGCGACAAGTATCATTATTTTCTGACCTTCACAGGTGATTTGAGCAGATATGGGTATATCTGCTTGATGAAACATAAGTCTGAAACACTTGAAAAGTTCAAGGAATTTCAGAGTGAAGTGGAAAATCATCGTGACAAGAAGATAAGGTTTCTACGATCTGATCGCGGAGACAAATATTTGAGTTACGAGTTTGGTCTTCAATTAAAACAATGTGGAATAGTTTCACAAACTCATGCCACCTGGAACACCACAGCATAATGGTGTGTCCGAACGTCATAACCGTACTTTATTGGATATAGTACAATCTATGATGTTTCTTACCGATATCATTTTGGGATCATGTATTAGAGACAACTGCATTCACGTTAAAAGGGGCACCATCTTAGTCCGTTGAGACGACACAATATGAACTATGGTTTGGCAAGAAACCAAAGTTGTCGTTTCTTAAATTTTGGAGTTGCGATGCTTATGTGAAAAAGTTTCATCATAATAAGCTCGAACCAAATCGGAGAAATGCGTCTTCATAGGACACCCAAAGGAGATTGTTGGGTACACCTTCTATCACAGATCCGAAGGCAAAATCGTTGCTAAAGATGGATCCTTTCTAGAGAAGGAGTTTCTCTCGAAAGAAGTGAGTGGGAGGAAAGTAGAAAACTTGATAAGGTAATTGTACCATCTCCCTTATTGGAAAGTAGTTCATCACAGAAATCTGTTCTTGTGACTACTACACCAATTAGTGAGGAAGCTAATGATGATGATCATGTAACTTCAGATCAAGTTACTACTGAATCTCGTAGGTAAACCAGAGTAAGATCCGCACCAGAGTGGTACGGTAATCCTGTTCTGGAAGTCATGTTACTAGACCATGACGAACTTGCGAACTATGAGGAAGCGATGGTGAGCCCAGATTCCGCAAAATGGCTTGGAAGCCATGAAATCTGAGATGGGATCCATGTATGA
>NC_057797.1:18833371-18839486 GCF_018294505.1 Triticum aestivum
CCCCCCCCCTTTCCTTCCTCTCCTCCACTTTCCTCTCCCCTCCTCCTATTCCAATTAGGAGTCCTACTCCCGGTGGGAGTAGGACTCCCTATAGGCGCGCCAAGGACCAGGCCGGCCGGCCTCCCCCTGGCTCCTTTATATACAGGGGCAGGGGGGCACCCCAAGACACACAAGTTGATCTTCGTGATCGTTCCTTAGCCGTGTGCGGTGCCCCCCTCCACCATATTACACCTCGAATATATCGTTGCAGTGCTTAGGCGAAGCCCTGCGCCGGTAGATCATCAAGATCGTCATCACGCCGTCGTGCTGACGGAACTCTCTCTCCGGAGCTTTGCTGGATCGGAGCCCGAAGAGCGTCATCGAGCTGAACGTGTGCCAAGAACTCGGGGGCGTCGGAGTAACGGCGCCGGGATCGGTCGGATCGCGAGGAGAACGTACGACTACTTCCTCTACGTTGTGATCGCTTCCGCTTCGGGTCTACAAGGGTATGTAGACAACACTCTCCCTCTCGTTGCTATGCATCACCATGATCTTGCGTGTGCGTAGGAAATTTTTTGAAATTACTACGTTCCCCAACAGTGGCATCCGAGCCTAGGTTTTATGGTTTTGATGTTATATGCACGAGTAGAACACAAGTGAGTTGTGGACGATACAAGTCATACTGCCTACCAGCATGTCATACTTTGGTTCGGCGGTATTGTTGGATGAGATGACCCGGACCAACCTTACGCGTACGCTTACGCGAGACCGGTTCCCTCGACGTGCTTTGCACACAGATGGCTTGCGGGAGACATCTCACCAACTTTAGTTGAACCAAGTGTGGCTACGCCCGGTCCTTGAGAAGGTTAAAACGGAGTCTATTTGACGAACTATCGTTGTGGTTTTGATGCGTAGGTAAGATGAGTTCTTGCTTAAGCCCGTAGCAGCCACGTAAAACTTGCAACAAACAAAGTAGAGGACGTCTAACTTGTTTTTGCAGGGCATGTTGTGATGTGATATGGTCAAGACGTGATGCTATATTTTATTGTATGAGATGATCATGTTTTGTAACCGAGTTATCGGCAACTGGCAGGAGCCATATGGTTGTCGCTTTATTGTATGCAATGCAATCGCCCTGTAATGCTTTACTTTATCACTAAGCGGTAGCGATAGTCGTAGAAGCATAAGATTGGCGAGACGACAACGATGCTACGATGGAGATCAAGGTGTCGCGCCGGTGACGATGGTGATCATGATGGTGCTGCAAAGATGGAGATCATGAAGCACAAGATGATGATGACCATATCATATCACTTATATTGATTTGCATGTGATGTTTATCTTTTATGCATCTTATCTTGCTTTGATTGATGGTAGCATTATAAGATGATCTCTCACTAAATTATCAAGAAGTGTTCTCCCCGAGTATGCACCGTTGCCAAAGTTCGTCGTGCCCAGACACCACGTGATGATCGGGTGTGATAAGCTCTACGTCCATCTACAACGGGTGCAAGCCAGTTTTGCACACGCAGAATACTCGGGTTATACTTGACGAGCCTAGCATATGCAGATATGGCCTCGGAACACGGAGACCGAAAGGTCGAGCGTGAATCATATAGTAGATATGATCAACATGATGATGTTCACCATTGAGAACTAATCCATTTCACGTGATGATCGGTTATGGTTTAGTTTGATTTGGATCACGTGATCACTTAGATGATTAGAGGGATGTCTATCTAAGTGGGAGTTCTTAAGTAATATGATTAATTGAACTTTAATTTATCATGAACTTAGTCCTGGTAGTACTAGCATATCTATGTTGTAGATCAATAGCTCGCGTTGTTGCTTTCATATGTTTATTTTGATATGTTCCTAGAGAAACTTGTGTTGAAAGATGTTAGTAGCAATGATGCGGATTGGATCCGTGATCTGAGGTTTATCCTCATTGCTGCACAGAAGAATTATGTCCTTGATGCACCGCTAGGTGACAGACCTATTGCAGGAGCAGATGCAGACGTTATGAACGTTTGGCTAGCTCAATATGATGACTACTTGATAGTTTAAGTGCACCATGCTTAACGGCTTAGAATCGGGACTTCAGAGACGTTTTGAACGTCATGGACCATATGAGATGTTCCAGGAGTTGAAGTTAATATTTCAAGCAAATACCCGAATTGAGAGATATGAAGTCTCCAACAAGTTCTATAGCTAAAAGATGGAGGAGAATCGCTCAACTAGTGAGCATGTGCTCAGATTGTCTGGGTACTACAATCGCTTGAATCAAGTGGGAGTTAATCTTCCAGATAAGATAGTGATTGACAGAATTCTCTAGTCACCATCACCAAGTTAGTAGAACTTCGTGATGAACTATAGTATGCAAGGGATGACGAAAAAATTCCCAAGCACTTCGTGATGCTGAAATCAACGAAGGTAGAAATCAAGGAAAACATCAAGTGTTGATGGTTAACAAGACCACTAGTTTCAAGAAAAGGGCAAAGGGAAGAAGAGGAACTTCAAGAAGAACGGCAAGCGAGTTGCTGCTCAAGTGAAGAAACTCAAGTCTGGTCCTAAGCCTGAGACTAAGTGCGTCTACTGCAAAGGGACTGGTCACTGGAAGCGGAACTACCCCAAATGATTGGCGGATAAGAAGGATGGCAAAGTGAACATAAGTATATTTGATATACATGATTATTGATGTGTACTTTACTAGTGTTTATAGCAACCCCTCAGTATTTGATACTGGTTCAGTTGCTAAGAGTAGTAACTCGAAACGGGAGTTGCAGAATAAACAGAGACTAGTTCAGGGTGAAGTGATGATGTGTGTTGAAAGTGGTTCCAAGATTAATATGATCATCATCACACTCTCCCTATACTTTCGGGATTAGTGTTAAAACTAAATAAGTGTTATTTGGTGTTTGCGTTGAGCATGAATATGATTTGATCATGTTTATTGCAATACAGTTATTCATTTAAGTTAGAGAACAATTGTTGTTCTGTTTACATGAATAAAACCTTCTATGGTTATACACACCAACGAAATGGTTCGTTGAATCTCGATCGTAGTGATACACATATTCATAATATTGAAGCCAAAAGGATGCAAAGTTAATAATGATAGTGCAACTTGTTTGTGGCACTACTGTTTAAGTCATATTGGTGTAAAGCGCATGAAGAAACTCCATGCAGATGGAATTTGGGAATCACTTGATTATGAATCACTTGATGCTTGCGAACCATGCCTCATGGGCAAGATGACTAAAACGTCGTTCTCCGGAACAATGGAGCGAGCAACAGATTTGTGGAAATCATACATACTGATGTATGTGGTCCGATGAATATTAAGGCTCGCGACAAGTATCATTATTTTCTGACCTTCATAGGTGATTTGAGCAGATATGGGTATATCTGCTTGATGAAACATAAGTCTGAAACACTTGAAAAGTTCAAGGAATTTCAGAGTGAAGTGGAAAATCATCGTGACAAGAAGATAAGGTTTCTACGATCTGATCGCGGAGACAAATATTTGAGTTACGAGTTTGGTCTTCAATTAAAACAATGTGGAATAGTTTCACAAACTCATGCCACCTGGAACACCACAGCATAATGGTGTGTCCGAACGTCATAACCGTACTTTATTGGATATAGTACAATCTATGATGTTTCTTACCGATATCATTTTGGGATCATGTATTAGAGACAACTGCATTCACGTTAAAAGGGGCACCATCTAAGTCCGTTGAGACGACACAATATGAACTATGGTTTGGCAAGAAACCAAAGTTGTCGTTTCTTAAATTTTGGAGTTGCGATGCTTATGTGAAAAAGTTTCATCATAATAAGCTCGAACCAAATCGGAGAAATGCGTCTTCATAGGACACCCAAAGGAGATTGTTGGGTACACCTTCTATCACAGATCCGAAGGCAAAATCGTTGCTAAAGATGGATCCTTTCTAGAGAAGGAGTTTCTCTCGAAAGAAGTGAGTGGGAGGAAAGTAGAAAACTTGATAAGGTAATTGTACCATCTCCCTTATTGGAAAGTAGTTCATCATAGAAATCTGTTCTTGTGACTACTACACCAATTAGTGAGGAAGCTAATGATGATGATCATGTAACTTCAGATCAAGTTACTACTGAATCTCGTAGGTAAACCAGAGTAAGATCCGCACCAGAGTGGTACGGTAATCCTGTTCTGGAAGTCATGTTACTAGACCATGACGAACTTGCGAACTATGAGGAAGCGATGGTGAGCCCAGATTCCGCAAAATGGCTTGGAAGCCATGAAATCTGAGATGGGATCCATGTATGAGAACAAAGTGTGGACTTTGATTGACTAGCCCGATGATCGGCAAGCCATTGAGATTAAATGGATCTTTAAGAGGAAGACTGACGCTGACGGTAATGTTACTGTCTACAAAGCTCGACTTGTCGCAAAAGGTTTTCGACAAGTTCAAGGGATTGACTACGATGAGACCTTCTCACACGTAGCGATGCTTAAGTCTGTCCGAATCATGTTAGCAATTGCCGCATTTTATGATTATGAAATTTGGCAAATGGATGTAAAAACTGCATTCCTGAATGGATTTCTGGAAGAAGAGCTGTATATGATGCAACCAGAAAGTTTTGTCAATCCTAAAGGTGCTAACAAAAATATGCAAGCTCCAGCGATCCATCTATGGACTGGTGCAAGCATCTCGGAGTTGGAATACACGCTTTGATAAGTTGATCAAAGCATATAGTTTTATACAGACTTGCGGTGAAGCCTGTATTTACAAGAAAGTGAGTGGGAGCACTACAACATTTCTGATAAGTATATGTGAATGACATATTGTTGATCGGAAATAATGTAGAATTATTCTGCAAAGCATAAAGAAGTATTTGAAAGGAGTTTTTCAAAGGAAGACCTCGGTGAAGCTGCTTACAAATTGAGCATCAAGATCTATAGAGATAGATCAAGACGCTTGATAAGTTTTTTCAATGAGTACATACCTTGACAAGATTTTGAAGTAGTTCAAAATGGAACAGTCAAAGAAAGAGTTCTTGCCTGCGTTACAAGGTGTGAAGTTGAGTAAGACTCAAAACCCGACCACGACATAAGATAGAAAGAGAATGAAAGTCATTCCCTATGCCTTGGCCATAGGTTCTATAAAGTATGCCATGCTGTGTACCAGATCTATTGTATACCCTACACTGAGTTAAGCAAGGGAGTACAATGGTGATCTAGGAGTAGATCACTGGACAGCGGTCAAAAAAAAATTATCCTTAGTGGAATAAGGATATGTTTCTCGATTATGGACGTGACAGAAAGGTTCGCCGTAAAGGGTTACGTCGATGCAAGTTTTGACACTGATCTGGATGACTCTAAGTCTCGATCTAGATACATATTGAAAGTGGGAGCAATTAGCTAGAGTAGCTCTGTGCGGAGCATTGTAGACATAGAATTCGCAAAATACTTACAGATCTGTATGTGACAGACCCGTTGACTAAGATTCTCTCAGAAGCAAAACATGATCACACCTTAGTTAACTCTTTGGGTATTAATCACATAGCGATGTGAACTAGATTACTGAATCTAGTTAACCCTTTGGGTGTTGGTCACATGTCGATGTGAACTATGGGTGTTAATCACATGATGATGTGAACTATCAATGTTAATCACATGGTGATGTGATCTAGATTATTGACTCTAGTGCAAGTGGGAGACTGAAGGAAATATGCCCTAGAGGCAATAATAAAGTTATTATTTATTTCCTTATTTCATGATAAATGTTTATTATTCATGCTAGAATTGTATTAACCGGAAACATAATACATGTGTGAATACATAGACAAACAGAGTGTCACTAGTATGCCTCTACTTGACTAGCTCGTTAATCAAAGATGGTTAAGTTTCCTAACCATAGACAAAGGAGTTGTTATTTGATTAACGAGGTCACATCATTAGTTGAATGATCTGATTGACATGACCCATTTCCATTAGCTTAGCACCTGATCATTTAGTGTGTTGCTATTGCTTTCATCCATAACTTATACATGTTCCTATGACTATGAGATTATGCAACTCCCGTTTACCAGAGGAACACTTTGGGTGCTACCAAACGTCACAACGTAACTGGGTGATTATAAAGGAGTACTA